>NW_027152448.1:0-162049 GCF_040937935.1 Hyperolius riggenbachi | reverse complement strand
TCGCAGGCCAGAAGCTTGGCTATGCTGGCTGTTACTGCCACGGCCCGGGGGTCATTTGCTGGCAATTTCCTCTTGCGCTCAAACATCTCCGACACAGGACAACTGAACCGTAGGGCTGCACACTGAAGGGCTGTTGGTTGTTGTGTTTGATGAACACTGGGAGACCTCAAGAGCACTACTCCGGAAAGTGACAGTGTCAGCGTCATCTGATGTTTGCGAATGTTGTGAACCACGCAATGGCTGGGCTACTGCTGCTGCTGAGGCGGGTCTGGTGGTGAGACTGGTGAACCCAAGGGAGGCAGTGTTGCTGGTGGTACCCTGTCCTGTCGCGTTTGCCCACAGAGTGGGGATGTTTGGATAGCATGTGGCGGCTCATGCTGGTGGTGGAGAGGTTGTCAATACTTTTCCCCCTGCTCAGGCGGGTCTTGCACACCTTGCAAATCGCCATGGTAACATCCTCAGTGCAGTCTTCAAAGAAAGCCCAGACTTTGGAGCACCTGCCTTGCTGGCGATTTCTGTTTGCGCCTCTTTTGCCTCTCACTTGAACTTCCACGCTTGTGGTGCCTGAAATTGCGCGCCGCCTACCTTGTGGCACAAGGCGATCTCGTGCAGCAGTGGGTTCTTCAGCAGACTCATCTGTGCTGCTGCTACGACGGCGATGTTCTCGTTCACAAACAAAATCTGGGTCTATGTCCACATTGTCCATACCCTCCTCTTCCATCTCCTCAAACTCGTCATATGTCATTGTGGGGGGCCGCCGCCGTGGAGTAGAGCTCCCCAGAACAACCTCTGCGCAGCTCACTCCAACGTCGTCTTCCAGAGCTTCTCGGCCGACCTCCTGCAATTGCAACCCCTCCTGCCCAACTTGCTCTGGGATTTGGGTTACAAAGTCCTCGGACTCGCCTTGTATTTCAGTGCCCGGTGCATTTGCCACAGTTAATGGTTGTGAATCCGGGCACAACATTTCTGGCTGTTCCTCCATTGACCTTTCAAAGGTGGAAGTTTGTTGGCCTGGGAATAGCTCCTGCGAATACCCCATTGTGTCCTGAGGTAATTCATCGGACTGGTTATCTGGCAGTTGTGTGCGTGGTGTCGCTGCCGGTTGTGTCAGCTTTGTGCCCACTGGCTCCTTGTAACTGGCTGAGGACTCGGACCTCGTGCGTGATGTGCTGGTGCTGCTTAACCCACTGCTGGACGCTTGAGAGGTCATCCAAGTAATTATCTGGTCCTGTTCTTTTGGATCTGTGAGGGTGGTTGTCCTGGACAACATGGGCGGTATTGAGTGGGTTTTCTTGGGTGCTCCCCTGTGGCCTGTACGTGAACCGTCAGGGGAAACACCTCTTCCCTTGCCCTCCCTCTTTCAACGGATTTCTTCCTCATTTCACTTATCCTTAAAGTACACGCTGACTGGCAGCAGTACAGTGGCAGTACAGAAATGCTATACAGTGGTGGGTGAGCGGTGTACCACTATTGCCAGCAGCAACACAGAGCACAATGCTATACAGTGGCGGGTGAGCGGTGTACTACTGTTCCCAGGCCCAGCAGACACAGAGTGGAAGTAAACACAATGCTATATAGTCTGGCTGAGCCGTGTACACAGAGTGGCAGTACACACAATGCTATATAGTCTGGCTGAGCGGTGTACACAGAGTGGCAATACACACAATGCTATATAGTCTGGCTGAGCGGTGTACACAGAGTGGCAGTACACACAATGCTATATAGTCTGGCTGAGCGGTGTACACAGAGTGGCAGTACACACAATGCTATATAGTCTGGCTGAGCGGTGTACACAGAGTGGCAGTACACACAATGCTATATAGTCTGGCTGAGCGGTGTACACAGAGTGGCAGTACACACAATGCTATATAGTCTGGCTGAGCGGTGTACACAGAGTGGCAGTACACACAATGATATATAGTCTGGCTGAGCCGTGTACACAGAGTGGCAGTACACACAATGCTATATAGTCTGGCTGAGCCGTGTACACAGAGTGTCAGTAAACAATGCTATATATAGCGTGGCTGAGCGAGGTACACAGTGGCAGTACACACAATGCTATATAGTCTGGCTGAGCGGTGTACACAGAGTGGAAGTACACACAATGCTATATAGTCTGGCTGAGCCGTGTACACTGAGTGTCAGTAAACAATGCTATATATAGCGTGGCTGAGCGAGGTACACAGTGGCAGTACACACAATGCTATATAGTCTGGCTGAGCGGTGTACACAGAGTGGAAGTACACACAATGCTATATAGACTGGCTGAGCCGTATACACAGAGTGTCAGTAAACAATGCTATATATAGCGTGGCTGAGCGAGGTACACAGTGGCAGTACACACAATGCTATATAGTCAGGCTGAGCCGTGTACACAGAGTGTCAGTAAACAATGGTATATAGTCTGGCTGAGCGGGTGTACACAGAGTGTCAGTAAACAATGGTATATAGTCTGGCTGAGCGGTGTACACAGAGTGGCAGTAAACACAATGCTATATATAGCGTGGCTGAGCGAGGTGCACAGTGGCAGTACACACAATGCTATATAGTCAGGCTAAGCCGTGTACACAGAGTGTCAGAAAACACAATGCTATATATAGCATGGCTGAGCGAGGTGCACAGTGGCAGTACACACAAATGCTATATAGTCAGGCTAAGCCGTGTACACAGAGTGTCAGAAAACACAATGCTATATATAGCGTGGCTGAGCGAGGTGCACAGTGGCAGTACACACAATGCTATATAGCCAGGCTAAGCCGTGTACACAGAGTGTCAGAAAACACAATGCTATATATAGCGTGGCTGAGCGAGGTGCACAGTGGCAGTAAAACAATGCTATATATAGTGTGGCTGAGCGAGCGGTGTACTACTGTTCCCAGCAGCGACACACAATGACTGGGGGGGACCCTGGCTAGCGTGGCTGGAGAGCGAACTACCCTGCCTGCCTACCCAAAGCTAAACCCACAGAGAAATGGCGGAGATATGACGTGGTTCGGGTATTTATATACCCGAACCACGTGACCGTTCGGCCAATCAGAGCGCGTTCGGGCCCGAACCACGTGACCCGTTCGGCCAATCACAGCGCTAGCCGAACGTTCGAGGAACGTTCGGCCATGCGCTCTTAGTTCGGCATGCGGCCGAACGGTTTGGCCGAGCACCGTCAGGTGTTCGGCCGAACTCGAACATCACCCGAACAGGGTGATGTTCTGCAGAACCCGAACAGTGGCGAACACTGTTTCGCCCAACACTAGCCACAACAGGCAGCAAACTCAACACAAGTAACCGGGTTATGTCATCGCATATCTGTCAAGATGTCACTAACTCCAAGTCCTGCTACAGTAATCAAGATCCTTGAGTCTGACTTTGCAGACACCAGCTCAAAGGAAAAGAGCATATCTCAAGAAGATATAAAATTCCTACACATCTTGGAAGATGGCATTCGGCAAAATCAACCTGGCAATCTAGAGATGCCCTTACCTTTCAAAAAATGCCCTCATCTTCCAGACAATAGGAATCTTGCCTTAGTACGACTAAGACGTTTGGAGAGGAAGCTGGGAAGAGAGCCAAAATTCAAAAGCGACTATCTGAAGTTTATGGAAGGCATCATCCAAGACGGAGATGCAGAAAGAGCTGACAATCAACCAGACCTGGGAAAAGTTTGGTACATTCCACATCAAGGTGTCTATCACTCGAAGAAACCAGACAAGATCAGAGTGGTATTTGACTGCTCAGCAAGGTATGATGGTGTTGCATTGAACGATTATCTGCTAACGGGACCAGACCTCATGAATATGCTGTCTGGAGTTCTCTGTAGATTTCGGAAATATCCTATTGCTGTCATGTGTGACATTGAAAGGATGTTCCATAGGTTTCACGTGAAAGAAGAAGATAGAGATTTCCTGAGGTTCCTATGGTGGGAGAATGGAAATACTAATACAGAGCCTGTAGAATATCACATGAAAGTTAATCTGTTTGGAGCAGCATCATCCCCAGGTTGTGCCAATTATGG
The DNA here is from genome assembly GCF_040937935.1 of Hyperolius riggenbachi. Classification (NCBI taxonomy): domain Eukaryota; kingdom Metazoa; phylum Chordata; class Amphibia; order Anura; family Hyperoliidae; genus Hyperolius; species Hyperolius riggenbachi. The sequence continues at coordinate 158,040 of NW_027152448.1, read as the reverse complement.
TATGAAACACCTTGCCAGTCAAAATGAAAGAAGTTATCCATCTGCAGCAAACTTCATTAAGAAAAACTTTTATGTCGATGATGGACTTATAAGCCTGGAATCTGCTGACTCAGCAATCAAATTAGTGAAAGAAACCCAAGAGTTGTGTGCAAAGGGAAATCTGCACCTTCACAAATTCATCTCAAACAACAGAGAAGTGTTGGAATCCATTTGCGAATCTGAACGTGCATCAGCAATGGAAAATGTAGACCTCAACTATGATGATCTTCCAGTCCAGAATGCACTTGGCCGGAGGTGGGATGTTGAAAAGGATGAGTTCTTCTTTAAGGTCTCAATTGAAGAGAAACCAGCAACAAGACGTAATATTCTCTCCATGGTAGCTTCTGTGTATGATCCATTGGGATTCTTAGCCCCAGTGATCCTCAGAGGAAAAGGAATACTCCAAGAGCTGTGCAGGCAGAAGCTAGGTTGGGATGACTCTATAACAGAAGAACTGAGGCCAAGGTGGGAGAGTTGGATTAAGGATTTGCAAGATCTTGAAGGTGTCAGAATACCGAGGTGCTTCGCACCCTACAACTTTGGAAAGTATGACAGAATTGAACTGCATCACTTCTCAGATGCTAGTACTTACGGTTATGGCCAATGTTCCTACATCAGGGTGATAAGAGATGAAAAGGTACATTGCTCCCTTGTCATGGCCAAGACCAGAGTTGCACCTACCAATGTTCTCACAATACCAAGACTGGAACTAGCAGCTGCTGTAGTTTCTGCTTCAATGAGCAAGTTCCTGAGAGATGAATTAGAGTTCAAGATAGATGAAGAGTACTTTTGGACAGACTCACAGGTGGTTCTAGGCTACATAAATAATGAAGCTCGAAGATTTCATGTCTTTGTGGCGAACAGAGTTCAAAGAATTAGAGAAATTACTAATCCAGACCAGTTGTACTACATTGAGTCAGAAAAGAACCCAGCTGATCATGCTTCAAGAGGTCTTAAAGGGGAACTGAAGAGAGAGGTATATGGAGGCTGTCATGTTTATTTCCTTTTAGACAATACCAGTTGCCTGGCAGCCCTGCTGATCCACTGCTTCTAATACTATTAGCCATAGCCCCTGAACAAGCATGCAGCAGATCAGGTGTTTCAGTGGTTCAGACTTATAAGTCTGATCTGACAAGACTAGCTGCATGCTTGTTTCTGGTTTTAATCAGATACTACTGCAGAGAAATAGACCAGCAGGGCTGCCAGGCAACTGGTATTGATTAAAAGGAAATAAACATGACAGCCTCCATATACCTCTCTCTTCAGTTCCCCTTTAAAGTTTCAGAAATGAAGGACTCAAACTGGTTCACAGGCCCAAAGTTCCTATGGGAAAGGAAAATAGTACCCAAGAAAGGTTTCCTAGAGCTATCAATGTGTGATCCTGAAGTGAAAGTCATTCAAGCCTTAAACACAACAGCCAAGTGCCAAGATGACATGCTCAAAAGACTATCCCGATTCTCTAAATGGACTACAGTAGTAAATGTAGTTGCACAAATTCAGCGTCTGGCAAGACGAACTAAGAAGGTCGAACCCTTGAACGTTGAAGAGAGAATGAGAGCTGAGGATACAGTGATAAAACTCATTCATAAGAGATTTTACAAGGAAGAATTGAAGATGCTCAGTCAAGAACCTGGAAGGCTTCCCAACAACCACCCTTTGCATCAACTTAATCTTATCCTACAGGATGGTATAATAAGAGTAGGAGGAAGGTTGGAAAATGCATCTTTGCCTTTCAGAGTCAAGCATCCAGTGATTCTTCCAAAGGATTCTACTCTTACAAGCCTGATAATTGATCATCATCACACAAGGTCCTCACATCAAGGCTGAGGTCTAACATTGAGCTATTTGAGAGATGGTGGTTACTGGATTGTGAATGGCAGTAAAACTGTAGCTAAACACATAAAACAGTGTGTAGTGTGTCGGAAGACTCGAAGACCGACAGAAGACCAAAGAATGGCAAATTTACCCATTGATCGTGTGGAACCATCGCCACCCTTCTCTTATTGTGGCATGGATTGTTTTGGTCCCTTCTACACCAAGCAAGACCGTAAGGAGCACAAAAGATATGGTTTACTTTTCACGTGTCTAAGCTCCAGAGCAATCCACATAGAAATGTTAGAGAATATGTCAACTGATGTGTTCATCAACGCCCTTCGATGCTTCATAGCCATAAGAGGTGCCGTAAGAGAAATCAGATCTGACCAAGGTTCTAACTTCGTTGGAGCTAAGAATGAGTTGAGAAAAGCTTTAGAAGAAGTAGACGAAGAAAGGATAGCCATATTTCTGGCAGAGAGACAATGTGACTTTTGCATGAATGTTCCAGATGCAAGCCATACAGGAGGTGGTTGGGAGCGTCAGATAAGAACTGTAAGGAATGTTCTGAGTTCAGTACTGAAGCAGAGTGCTGGAAGAATTGATGATGCCTCTCTGAGGACTGTATTCTATGAGGCTATGTCAATCGTGAACAGTCGTCCACTGACAGTTGATAATATCAATGACCCAACAACTTTGGATCCCTTGACTCCAAATCATCTGCTTCACCTAAAGTCCACCCCCATACAGCCACCGCCTGGCAAGTTCCTGGAGGAAGATTTGTATGCCAGAAAGAGATGGAGACGTGTACAATATCTGACCGAACAGTTTTGGAACAGATGGAAAAAGGAGTACCTAGCTAATCTCACACTCAGACAAAAATGGCATACTCCTAGGAGAAATGTTCAAATAAATGACATAGTGATGATCAAAGAAGAGGACATACCCAGAAATCGATGGAGAATTGCTAAAATTCTTGAAGTCCAGAAAGACAAAGATGGAATGGTGAGAAGAGTGAAATTACAGATGGGAGATTCCAAATTAAGTAAGAGAGGAGAACGTCTCACCACTCCACTCATACTGGAACGTCCTATCCAAAAATTGGTTGTCCTTATCGAGAATAACAAAGGCCATTCTAAAATGCCAAGCAAGAAGGAAGAAGTAAAATTCCCTTAATTTATGCAACCCAACTCAACAATTGAAGCATAAATTAGAGGTAATTTGGTGGGAGTGTAGCTGCCCGCCCAAGCCAATCAAACATCTGAACAGCATAATTCATAGTCACTGCTAATAAGAGAGGTTTATAGCAATTTAGTGCTAGTTTTCTGTACAGAACAATATATATCTATATATATAAAATCGGATGTATGTATGTATGTATGTATGTATGTATGTATGTATGTGTGTGTGTATGTGCCGCGATCACTCGAAAATGGCTTGACCGATTTGAACGAAACTTGGTACACAGATCCCTCACTACCTGGGATGATACGTTCTGGGGGTCTCGCGGCCCCCCTGCACACCTGGGCGGAGCTACAAACAGCAAATCAGATTTCACCCATTCAAGTCAATGGAAAAAATGGAAAAGGCTGCCATTCTGCCAGTAATCAAGCCAGAGTCCCCACACTTGGCACAGTTGGTCACTTGGTGACCGAGGTTACGAATCCAGGAAAAATGGGAGGAGCATAACACAGCCAATCAAATTTCAGCCATTCATTTTAAATGGGAAAATGTAAACTGCAGCCATTAGACTCTTAATCGCAGGGTTCTCAAACTTGCCACAGTTGGTCACTGGGTGAATGCGATTAAGATTCAAGAAAATGGGTGGAGCCTACAGCAGCCAATCAAAATTCACCTATTGATTTTCAAGGGGAATATTTAAACTGCTGCCATTCTTACACTGTTAATGGCAGAGGCTTCAAACTTGCTACAGTTGGTCATTGGATGACTGGGGTCCAAATGCACTAAAGGGGCGGGGCCACCTACAGCCAATCAGATTTCCTTGGTGGATAAACTGCTTCCATTCACACATTTTTGATGCCAGGAACCTGAAAGCTCACAAACTTGGTCACTGGGTGATTGTGTGTCAAGGTTACAAAAAGTGGGCGGAGCTAAAAACAACTTTTACTGGAAAATATAAACTGCAGCCATTCTTACACCGTTAATGGCAGGGCTCTCAAACTTTGCACAGTTGGTCACTGGGTGACTGAGATTAAGATTTTGGAAGGTGGGTGGAGCCTACAACAGCCAATAAAAATTCACCTTTTGATTTTCAAAGGGAATATTATACTGTTAATAGCAAATGCCTCAAACCTGATACAGTCAGTCATTGGGTGATTAGGGTTCAAATTCAGAAAGGGGCGGAGCCACAAACAGCCATATTTGTTTATTTTTCAATGGGAATATACAAAGTATTGATACCAAGGACCCCAAAGCTGATAAACTTGATAACTGTGTGACTGTATGTCAAGGTTAGAAAAAGTGGCCGGTGCCAACAACTAAATTTTTAACATGGCAGGGTTCCCAAACTTTACACAATTAGCCACTGGGATGAATATTCAGAAATGTGGGTGGAGCCTACAACAGCCAATCAAAATTGGCCTATTGATTTTCAAGGGGAATATTTACATTGCTACCATTCTTACACTGTCAATGGCAGAGGCCTCAAACCTGATACAGTCAGTCATTGGGTGACTGGGGTCCAAATTCACTAAAGGGGTGGAGCCACAAACAGCCAATCATTTTTTTTTTTTTTGCAGGGGGGCCCAGGGATTTCTAGGTAGGCCCCTGCAAGGACCCCAAAGCTCATAAACTTGGTCATTGAGTGACTGTATGTTAAGGTTAGAAATAGTGGGCGGAGCCAAAAACAACTAACTTTTTACATTGGAAAATATAAACTGCAGCTTTTCTTACACTGTTAATGGCAGGGTTCTAAAACTTCACACAGTTGGTCACTGGGTGACTGGGATTAATATTTGGAAAAGTAGGTGGAGCCTACAAGAGCCAGTAAAAATTTGCCTATTGATTTTCAAGGGGAATATTGAAACTGCAGCCATTCTTACACTGTTAATGGCAGAGGCCTCAAACCTGCTACAGTCGGTCGTTAAGTGTCTGGGGTTCAAATTCAGTAAAGGGGTGGAGCCAAACACAGCCAATCAGATTTCTTTGCTGGATAAACTGCTTCCATTAGCAGAATTTTGATGCCAGGAACCCAAAAGCTCACAAACTTGATCATTGAGTGACTGTGTGCAGGGCCGGAGCTACCATAGGAAAAAATGGGCAATTGCCCCAGGGCCCCAGAGCCTGTAGGGGCCCCCAAGGTGTCCCTCCCCATCTTAACTGTTGCTCCCCAGGGACTCTGCAGAGTCTGTTAAGTTGGGAGGTGATTGGGGGAGGGTCAGCAGCCAGCTCAGGGGCCCAGGAGGGAAATTTGGCTGCAACAAAGGGCCTCTAATGACACTTTTTGGTCGGGGGGTGTCTGTTGGGAGGCCCCCAGGCTAATTTTGCCCTAGGGCCCCATTGTTACTTGAACCGGCCCTGACTGTGTGTCAAGGTTACAAAAACTGAGTGGATTCAAAAACAGATTTTTCTGGGAAATTGTAAACTGCAGCCTTTCTTCACTGTTAATGACAGGGTTCTCATACTTTGCACAGCTGGTTACTGGGTGACTGGGATTAATATTCAGAAAAGTGGGTGGAGCCTAAAAATGCCAATCAAAAATCACATATCGCTTTTCAAGGAGAATATTAAAATTGCTGCCATTCTTGCACGGTTAATGGCACAAGCCTCAAACCTGGTACAGTTGGTCATTGGGTCACTGGGGTTCAAATTCAGAAAAGGGGACAGAGCCACAAACAGTCAATGAGATTTGTTTCATTTCATGGGAAAGTACAAATTATCGATGCCAAGTACCCCAAAGCTCACAAACTTGGGCATTGAGTAGTGACTTTGTGTCCAGGTTACAAAAAGTGGGCGGAGCCAAAACCAAATTTCACTGGGAAAATATAAACTGCAGTCCTCCTTACACTGTTAATGGCAGGGTTCCCAAACTTTGCCCAGATGGTCACTGGGTGACTGAGATTCATATTCAGGGAAGTGGGTGGAGCCTATAATAGCCAATCAAAATTCACCTGTTGATTTTAAAGGGGAATATTTAAATTGCTGCCATTTTTACACTGCTAATAGCAGATGCTTCAAACCTGCTACAGTTGGTCATTGGGTGACTGGGGTTCAAATGCTGGAGAGGGGTGGAGCCACAAACAGCCAATCTGATTTGTTTCATTTTATGGGAATATACAAATTATTGATGCCAAGGACCCCAAAGCTCACAAACTTGGTCATTGAGTGTTTGTGCGTTTGGGTTAGAAAGTGGGCGGAGCCAACACCAGTCAAATACATACACAGGCAATGCCGGGTCATCAGTGGGTGGAGACAAATACAAATTTCCCTGGGAAAATGTAAACTGCAGCCATTCTTACACTGTTAATGGCAGGGTTCCCAAACTTTTCACAGTTGGTCACTGGATGACTGGGATTAATATTCAGAAAAGTGGTTGGAGCCTACAAACATGAATCAAACTTCACCTATTGCTTTTCAAGGGGAATATTTAATTGCTGCCATTCTTGCACTGTTAATGGCACAGGCCTCAAACCTGGTACAGTTGGCCATTGGGTGACTGGGGTTCAAATTCAGAAAAGGGGGTGGAGCCACAAACGGCCAATCAGATTTTTTAATTTTAATGCAAATTATTGATACCAAAAATCGCAAAGCTCACAAACTTGATCATTGAGTAATTGTGTGTTAGGGTTAGGAAAAATGGGCGGAGCCAACACCAGCCAAATACATAACCGGGCAACGCCGGGCAATCAGCTAGTATACCTATATAGGTCTGTTGTATGATAAGCAGAAAAGTTAGCCTGCTGTTAAAGTTTATTTGTGTGTAGAGTAACAGCCTGCAGCATCAGCTATAATATAGCTAGCTAAGCACAGGACATTACAGGGTTAATCTGAGTACTCCAGTCACCTGACACTCTAGTCCAATCAGAACCCAGCCTCACTCTGAGATCTTCTAGAATCTTCTATCCAGACATGCCAGCAGCCATCTTACAGACAGAATCTTCAGAGCTTATGAGAGAGACAGAGCAGAGAAACTGCCCTTAAGATCCTATGAGGCCAAAATAGGAGAGCTATCTTGGTTTATGTATACTGATTCATGCTGCTAATGACAATGTTAGTGGTTATATGTTAGAATCTATACTGAATACTGTTTTTGTATGTTTGCCCCTAGTTCTACCGCTTTCTATGCTTGAAATCGCTTTCTACCACTTGAAACTGCTAAGATCACATTCTACCATGTTCAGCCACCAATATTACTAAAACTGTGATCATCTTTATTCCTGATTCCCTACCCTGATGATGTTACCAATAAAGAAAGTTATTTTTGTACCAGCGGTATGTTCTTAAAGTCTTTCAAGGATCCGAGGACAGTTACAGTAGAACTATTGACCTCTGAGGAGGCGAGAAGACGCACCTCATCAGAGCTAGAGCAGAAGCCATACCAAGTGTGCCTCAGAGTGTCATTGCAAAGCCCTTAAAGTGACAGCGCAAATAAGGTCAAAAAGCACTTTAAAGCTAACCTGCCTTCGCTGTGGCCACAGAGTTCACAAAACACAAAACACCACAGTAGAAGCAGAAATAGAGCCAAGTATTGCACCCAAGTAGATGTATGCCTTTCCTGCGGCCTTCAGAGTCACAACATTGCCACAGTGAGAGTGCACATATCGACGGGCGCGCCACCACACAGAGTGAAACAACTACATGCTGCAATTCACCTCGAGCAACCGCACACAATCAGAGCAACAATCCTCACTGCTGCATCTCTGTAAGTAAAGACACAGACACTCACAGCTGCATCTCTGCAAGTAAAGACACAGACACTCACAGCTGCATCTCTGCAAGTGAAGACACAGACACTCACAGCTGCATCTCTGCAAGTGAAGACACAGACACTCACTGCTGCATCTCTGCAAGTAAAGACACAGACACTCACAGCTGCATCTATGCAAGTAAAGACACAGACACTCACAGCTGCATCTCTGCAAGTAAAGACACAGACACTCACAGCTGCATCTCTGCAAGTGAAGACACAGACACTCACAGCTGCATCTCTGCAAGTGAAGACACAGACACTCACTGCTGCATCTCTGCAAGTAAAGACACAGACACTCACAGCTGCATCTATGCAAGTAAAGACACAGACACTCACAGCTGCATCTCTGCAAGTAAAGACACAGACACTCACAGCTGCATCTCTGCAAGTAAAGACACAGACACTCACAGCTGCATCTCTGCAAGTAAAGACACAGACACTCACAGCTGCATCTCTGCAAGTAAAGACACAGACAGTCTGCATCCTGTAAGCAACTACAAGCAAGTCAAAGTCCCTCACCTTGCATCTACATCTGCAAAGACTGATCCTGAGTGATTCCTAACTTCTGTTTCAAAAGACACTAATATTAAATCAGCAGTCAAGTCACTGTATCCTGCTCTTCATAATAAGGTCAGAGTTTCCTGTTTATTCTTTATTGATGATTATTTGCTGAATTTGGCACATCAAGAGACATTTGCATTATAAGGACTTTATGTGTATTTGAACAAAGTTATTATTCCTTTGTGTTTAACTGCTATTTAACTATTTTAGGTCAAAATGTCTGTTTATAGTATTTCAATGCCATTGTTAGAGGGTGAAGAGTTAAATAGTGAGAGATATTCCTTACAGCAGAAGGTATTAGAGTTGAGGGAAACCTTAGAGGCAGAGACAGATCCTGAAGAGATAGAAAGGATAAATTGTGACCTAAAAGAGTACCTGTCTAAGATAGAGAATTTAGAAGTTGAGCTTAGGGAGTCTCAGGCAGTCTCAGAACAGATAGGCCAGTTGAGACAGTCATCTCGTGAGAGAAGACCTACCCCAAAAATGCTAGAATATATGCAACAAGAGGCTGCACAAAGAGAAAGGAAATTCAACCAAATGTACATAAAATGGAAGACGCACACCAATGAGGTTCGCATGAAGCTAAAAGAAGAGTGTGCAGAGGATGAATTATCCAACATGATGGATGCTGTACAGAAGCATGAGTTAGATATGAAGACAATATATGATGAGCTAAGGTCACACACAGCACCCTCCCAGGACATTAAGAGGAAGATCGACACCTGCACTGCAATAACAGCAGATTTATTAGAGCTTATGAGAATACGATCAATTGAAACCGACTTTGATGCAGAGACAGAGAGGACAAGGCTACTACAGCTTTATAAAAGGGATTATGCCAAGTCTGTATATGGATCAACAGTTTCAAGAGCAACCTCTTCTAGCAAACATTCTAGCCACTTATCTAAGTGCACAAGTACCTCAGCCAAAAGGGTAGAAGCATCTGCACAACTTGCCGCTAAAAAGGCTGAGATTGAGATGGAAGCTGCAATTGATGCACAACGTCTACAATTAAAAAAGTTGAAAAACCAAAGAGACATTGAGGTCATGGAAGCTAAACGTAGAGTATATGCTGAGGAGGAAATAAAGGAGAATTGTGATAGATCCAGAGCAGCACTACATGAGAGAACAGATCCCTGTCCTTCTGTCCTCACTGAGGAAAATAGAAAGACATCTAAATCCGTGTGCAGTGAGAGAACAGATTCCTGTCGTTCTATCCCCACAAGTCATCATAGTGACCAAGAAAATGTTGCAGCTATTGCTCAAGCAATACATGAGACAATGGTTCTTACAAGACTTCCAACTCCTGAACCTACTGTATTCTCAGGAGATCCATTGAAGTTCATAGAGTGGAGTACAAGCTTTGAAGCACTTATTGCACGTCGCTGCCCCAATTCAGCAGACAAGTTGTTCTACCTACAGAAGTATGTTAGTGGAGAAGTAAAGAGTGCTCTTGAAGGTAGCTTCTACAGGAAAGATGAAGAAGCCTACAAACAAGCATGGGAAAAACTGAATGCAAGGTATGGTCATCCCTCTGTAGTACAGCGAGCCTTCAGAGAAAGACTTAACAGTTGGCCAAAGATAGGCGCTAAAGAGTATGTTAAGCTTAGAGAGTATGGTGACTTCCTGCAAGCATGTAGCAACGCCATTCCACACGTAAAGGGTTTGCAAGTACTGAATGACTGTGAAGAAAATCAGAAAATGTTACTTAAGCTACCTGACTGGGTGACCTCAAGATGGAATCGTCATGTAACTAAACAGTTAGACCAAGGCAAGGAGTATCCCAGCTTTGAAGAGTTCTCTTCATTTATCAATACAGAAGCACGTATAGCATGCAATCCAGTGTCATCCCTCCACATTCTGAAACCTTTGGAAGGAAAGCCAACGAGAGGGGTAAAGCGTGCAAAGGCAACTTCATTTGCAGTCAATGCAGTGGATAAAGGCAATGATACCAATGAGAGTAAGCCTAAGGTCACTAATGTAAAGAACAGAGAGAAAATACTGACAGATAGTCACACACCTCTTCAATGCATGTTCTGTGGAGAGAACCACTCCATCTACAAATGTCAACAAATGAAGGAAAGGTCTGTAGAGGAGAAGAAAAGATTCATACTGAATAACCAGCTCTGTTTTGGGTGCCTACGAAAGGGACACAGTTCTAAGGACTGTAAGAGAAGAGCCACCTGTGGCATCTGTAAAGGACGTCACCCAACGCCATTACATGAGGAGCGCCCAAAGAAGGATAAAGCGTCAACACCCAGTGCTCTCATTGAGGGAGAAAGCGTATCCACACTATCCTGCTGCATGGTTGAAAGTGAGAGCAAGAATACTTCAATGATCATCCCAGTGTGTATCTCATCTCCAGGAACAGGAAGTAAGGAGGTACTTGCTTATGCACTACTAGACACACAAAGCAGTAACACTTTCATTGACCAAGAGGTCTGTCAGAAATTGCAAGTAGCCATGGAGCCAGTGAAGCTTAAGCTCTCAACAATTATGGGAAAAGACTCATTGGAAGATAGTCAAAGAGTCACAGGACTAAAAGTCAAGGGACTTTGCTCAGATGTCAGAATAGATATACCTCCGGTCTATACAAGAGACTTCATACCCCTTGATCGTGAACACATACCTACCTGTGAAACAGCTAAAAAGTGGAAGCACCTATCAGTAATCTCTCATAAAATACCCCCTCTGAAGGAGTATGGTGTTGGGCTCCTGATAGGTTATGACTGTTCTAAAGCACTGATGCCACGACAAATAATCGCAGGAGGGGATAATGAACCATATGCCATCAAAACTGATTTAGGATGGAGCATTGTTGGAGGGCCACAACTAGTGTTGGGCGAACACCTAGATGTTCGGGTTCAAAATTTTGGAGGACTTGGCAGAGGTCCAACATGTTGGCCCAATCGGATCCACAGAAGCTTGGCAGCTGTCCGGATGCGCCTCGGTACTGCGCCGTCATGTACTGGACCACTGCACTCTTCTGCTCGCAAAAGCGGGCTAGCATGTGCAGCGTAGACTTCCAGCACGTAGGGACATCACACAGCAAGCGATGGTGGGGGAGATTGAAGCGCTCCTGCATCTTGGCGAGTGCCCCCGAAGCAGTACTGGAATTTCTACAATGTTTGGCCACTCGACGCACCTTCAACAGAAGATCGGGCACGCCTGGGTACGTCCTCAGGAACCGCTGTACTACTAGGTTCATCACGTGCGCCAGGCAAGGGATGTGTGTCAGCTTAGCCAACCTTAAAGCGCGAATGAGATTACTCCCATTATCACACACAACCATGCCCGGTTTCAGGTCCAGCGGTGCCAGCCACAAATCCGTCTGTTCCTTTATTCCCCTCTAAATTTCCTCCCCTGTGTGCTGCTTATCCCCAAGGCAGATCAGCTTCAGCAACGCTTGCTGACGCATGCCAACAGCTGTGCTGCACTGCTTCCATGATCCTACTGCTGCTGTTGCTGGGTTAGCGTTTCCGGATGAGGTACAGCTTTGAGATGCGTTGGATCCTACTGCTGCTGTTGCTGGGTTAGCGTTTCCGGATGAGGTACAGCTTTGAGATGCGTTGGAGGAGAAGGAGTCAGAGAGGTAGGTGCTGCTGTTATCCAGTGGGAGGGACGGCGGTGCAGCTGTTTGCGGCGTGGGCAACACCCGCGCCGTAGCAGGTGAGGAATCGCTGCCAGGCTCCACAAGGTTCACCCAGTGCGCGGTAAGGGAGATGTATCGACCCTGGCCGAACGCACTCGTCCAGGTGTCAGTGGTGAGGTGAACCTTTCAGGCAACGGCATTCTTCAAGCTTCGGGTTATTTTGCTGACCACGTGCTCATGCAACTCAGGCACTGCAGAGCGCGCAAAGTGGTAGCGGCTGGGAACCACGTAACGTGGGATGGCCACTGACATCATGCCCTTGAAGCTGTTTGTCTCCACCACTCGATATGGCAGCATTTCGCAGGCCAGAAGCTTGGCTATGCTGGCTGTTACTGCCACGGCCCGGGGGTCATTTGCTGGCAATTTCCTCTTGCGCTCAAACATCTCCGACACAGACAACTGAACCGTAGGGCTGCACACTGAAGGGCTGTTGGTTGTTGTGTTTGATGAACACTGGGAGACCTCAAGAGCACTACTCCGGAAAGTGACAGTGTCAGCGTCATCTGATGTTTGCGAATGTTGTGAACCATGCAATGGCTGGGCTACTGCTGCTGCTGAGGCGGGTCTGGTGGTGAGACTGGTGAACCCAAGGGAGGCAGTGTTGCTGGTGGTACCCTGTCCTGTCGCGTTTGCCCACAGAGTGGGATGTTTGGATAGCATGTGGCGGCTCATGCTGGTGGTGGAGAGGTTGTCAATACTTTTCCCCCTGCTCAGGCGGGTCTTGCACACCTTGCAAATCGCCATGGTAACATCCTCAGTGCAGTCTTCAAAGAAAGCCCAGACTTTGGAGCACCTGCCTTGCTGGCGATTTCTGTTTGCGCCTCTTTTGCCTCTCACTTGAACTTCCACGCTTGTGGTGCCTGAAATTGCGCGCCGCCTACCTTGTGGCACAAGGCGATCTCGTGCAGCAGTGGGTTCTTCAGCAGACTCATCTGTGCTGCTGCTACGACGGCGATGTTCTCGTTCACAAACAAAATCTGGGTCTATGTCCACATTGTCCATACCCTCCTCTTCCATCTCCTCAAACTCGTCATATGTCATTGTGGGGGGCCGCCGCCGTGGAGTAGAGCTCCCCAGAACAACCTCTGCGCAGCTCACTCCAACGTCGTCTTCCAGAGCTTCTCGGCCGACCTCCTGCAATTGCAACCCCTCCTGCCCAACTTGCTCTGGGATTTGGGTTACAAAGTCCTCGGACTCGCCTTGTATTTCAGTGCCCGGTGCATTTGCCACAGTTAATGGTTGTGAATCCGGGCACAACATTTCTGGCTGTTCCTCCATTGACCTTTCAAAGGTGGAAGTTTGTTGGCCTGGGAATAGCTCCTGCGAATACCCCATTGTGTCCTGAGGTAATTCATCGGACTGGTTATCTGGCAGTTGTGTGCGTGGTGTCGCTGCCGGTTGTGTCAGCTTTGTGCCCACTGGCTCCTTGTAACTGGCTGAGGACTCGGACCTCGTGCGTGATGTGCTGGTGCTGCTTAACCCACTGCTGGACGCTTGAGAGGTCATCCAAGTAATTATCTGGTCCTGTTCTTTTGGATCTGTGAGGGTGGTTGTCCTGGACAACATGGGCGGTATTGAGTGGGTTTTCTTGGGTGCTCCCCTGTGGCCTGTACGTGAACCGTCAGGGGAAACACCTCTTCCCTTGCCCCTCCCTCTTTCAACGGATTTCTTCCTCATTTCACTTATCCTTAAAGTACACGCTGACTGGCAGCAGTACAGTGGCAGTACAGAAATGCTATACAGTGGTGGGTGAGCGGTGTACCACTATTGCCAGCAGCAACACAGAGCACAATGCTATACAGTGGCGGGTGAGCGGTGTACTACTGTTCCCAGGCCCAGCAGACACAGAGTGGAAGTAAACACAATGCTATATAGTCTGGCTGAGCCGTGTACACAGAGTGGCAGTACACACAATGCTATATAGTCTGGCTGAGCGGTGTACACAGAGTGGCAATACACACAATGCTATATAGTCTGGCTGAGCGGTGTACACAGAGTGGCAGTACACACAATGCTATATAGTCTGGCTGAGCGGTGTACACAGAGTGGCAGTACACACAATGCTATATAGTCTGGCTGAGCGGTGTACACAGAGTGGCAGTACACACAATGCTATATAGTCTGGCTGAGCGGTGTACACAGAGTGGCAGTACACACAATGCTATATAGTCTGGCTGAGCGGTGTACACAGAGTGGCAGTACACACAATGATATATAGTCTGGCTGAGCCGTGTACACAGAGTGGCAGTACACACAATGCTATATAGTCTGGCTGAGCCGTGTACACAGAGTGTCAGTAAACAATGCTATATATAGCGTGGCTGAGCGAGGTACACAGTGGCAGTACACACAATGCTATATAGTCTGGCTGAGCGGTGTACACAGAGTGGAAGTACACACAATGCTATATAGTCTGGCTGAGCCGTGTACACAGAGTGTCAGTAAACAATGCTATATATAGCGTGGCTGAGCGAGGTACACAGTGGCAGTACACACAATGCTATATAGTCTGGCTGAGCGGTGTACACAGAGTGGAAGTACACACAATGCTATATAGACTGGCTGAGCCGTATACACAGAGTGTCAGTAAACAATGCTATATATAGCGTGGCTGAGCGAGGTACACAGTGGCAGTACACACAATGCTATATAGTCAGGCTGAGCCGTGTACACAGAGTGTCAGTAAACAATGGTATATAGTCTGGCTGAGCGGTGTACACAGAGTGTCAGTAAACAATGGTATATAGTCTGGCTGAGCGGTGTACACAGAGTGGCAGTAAACACAATGCTATATATAGCGTGGCTGAGCGAGGTGCACAGTGGCAGTACACACAATGCTATATAGTCAGGCTAAGCCGTGTACACAGAGTGTCAGAAAACACAATGCTATATATAGCGTGGCTGAGCGAGGTGCACAGTGGCAGTACACACAATGCTATATAGTCAGGCTAAGCCGTGTACACAGAGTGTCAGAAAACACAATGCTATATATAGCGTGGCTGAGCGAGGTGCACAGTGGCAGTACACACAATGCTATATAGCCAGGCTAAGCCGTGTACACAGAGTGTCAGAAAACACAATGCTATATATAGCGTGGCTGAGCGAGGTGCACAGTGGCAGTAAACAATGCTATATATAGTGTGGCTGAGCGAGCGGTGTACTACTGTTCCCAGCAGCGACACACAATGACTGGGGGGGACCCTGGCTAGCGTGGCTGGAGAGCGAACTACCCTGCCTGCCTACCCAAAGCTAAACCCACAGAGAAATGGCGGAGATATGACGTGGTTCGGGTATTTATATACCCGAACCACGTGACCGTTCGGCCAATCAGAGCGCGTTCGGGCCCGAACCACGTGACCCGTTCGGCCAATCACAGCGCTAGCCGAACGTTCGAGGAACGTTCGGCCATGCGCTCTTAGTTCGGCCATGCGGCCGAACGGTTTGGCCGAGCACCGTCAGGTGTTCGGCCGAACTCGAACATCACCCGAACAGGGTGATGTTCTGCAGAACCCGAACAGTGGCGAACACTGTTCGCCCAACACTAGCCACAACAGGCAGCAAACTCAACACAAGTAACCGGGTTATGTCATCGCATATCTGTCAAGATGTCACTAACTCCAAGTCCTGCTACAGTAATCAAGATCCTTGAGTCTGACTTTGCAGACACCAGCTCAAAGGAAAAGAGCATATCTCAAGAAGATATAAAATTCCTACACATCTTGGAAGATGGCATTCGGCAAAATCAACCTGGCAATCTAGAGATGCCCTTACCTTTCAAAAAATGCCCTCATCTTCCAGACAATAGGAATCTTGCCTTAGTACGACTAAGACGTTTGGAGAGGAAGCTGGGAAGAGAGCCAAAATTCAAAAGCGACTATCTGAAGTTTATGGAAGGCATCATCCAAGACGGAGATGCAGAAAGAGCTGACAATCAACCAGACCTGGGAAAAGTTTGGTACATTCCACATCAAGGTGTCTATCACTCGAAGAAACCAGACAAGATCAGAGTGGTATTTGACTGCTCAGCAAGGTATGATGGTGTTGCATTGAACGATTATCTGCTAACGGGACCAGACCTCATGAATATGCTGTCTGGAGTTCTCTGTAGATTTCGGAAATATCCTATTGCTGTCATGTGTGACATTGAAAGGATGTTCCATAGGTTTCACGTGAAAGAAGAAGATAGAGATTTCCTGAGGTTCCTATGGTGGGAGAATGGAAATACTAATACAGAGCCTGTAGAATATCACATGAAAGTTAATCTGTTTGGAGCAGCATCATCCCCAGGTTGTGCCAATTATGGTATGAAACACCTTGCCAGTCAAAATGAAAGAAGTTATCCATCTGCAGCAAACTTCATTAAGAAAAACTTTTATGTCGATGATGGACTTATAAGCCTGGAATCTGCTGACTCAGCAATCAAATTAGTGAAAGAAACCCAAGAGTTGTGTGCAAAGGGAAATCTGCACCTTCACAAATTCATCTCAAACAACAGAGAAGTGTTGGAATCCATTTGCGAATCTGAACGTGCATCAGCAATGGAAAATGTAGACCTCAACTATGATGATCTTCCAGTCCAGAATGCACTTGGCCGGAGGTGGGATGTTGAAAAGGATGAGTTCTTCTTTAAGGTCTCAATTGAAGAGAAACCAGCAACAAGACGTAATATTCTCTCCATGGTAGCTTCTGTGTATGATCCATTGGGATTCTTAGCCCCAGTGATCCTCAGAGGAAAAGGAATACTCCAAGAGCTGTGCAGGCAGAAGCTAGGTTGGGATGACTCTATAACAGAAGAACTGAGGCCAAGGTGGGAGAGTTGGATTAAGGATTTGCAAGATCTTGAAGGTGTCAGAATACCGAGGTGCTTCGCACCCTACAACTTTGGAAAGTATGACAGAATTGAACTGCATCACTTCTCAGATGCTAGTACTTACGGTTATGGCCAATGTTCCTACATCAGGGTGATAAGAGATGAAAAGGTACATTGCTCCCTTGTCATGGCCAAGACCAGAGTTGCACCTACCAATGTTCTCACAATACCAAGACTGGAACTAGCAGCTGCTGTAGTTTCTGCTTCAATGAGCAAGTTCCTGAGAGATGAATTAGAGTTCAAGATAGATGAAGAGTACTTTTGGACAGACTCACAGGTGGTTCTAGGCTACATAAATAATGAAGCTCGAAGATTTCATGTCTTTGTGGCGAACAGAGTTCAAAGAATTAGAGAAATTACTAATCCAGACCAGTTGTACTACATTGAGTCAGAAAAGAACCCAGCTGATCATGCTTCAAGAGGTCTTAAAGGGGAACTGAAGAGAGAGGTATATGGAGGCTGTCATGTTTATTTCCTTTTAGACAATACCAGTTGCCTGGCAGCCCTGCTGATCCACTGCTTCTAATACTATTAGCCATAGCCCCTGAACAAGCATGCAGCAGATCAGGTGTTTCAGTGGTTCAGACTTATAAGTCTGATCTGACAAGACTAGCTGCATGCTTGTTTCTGGTTTTAATCAGATACTACTGCAGAGAAATAGACCAGCAGGGCTGCCAGGCAACTGGTATTGATTAAAAGGAAATAAACATGACAGCCTCCATATACCTCTCTCTTCAGTTCCCCTTTAAAGTTTCAGAAATGAAGGACTCAAACTGGTTCACAGGCCCAAAGTTCCTATGGGAAAGGAAAATAGTACCCAAGAAAGGTTTCCTAGAGCTATCAATGTGTGATCCTGAAGTGAAAGTCATTCAAGCCTTAAACACAACAGCCAAGTGCCAAGATGACATGCTCAAAAGACTATCCCGATTCTCTAAATGGACTACAGTAGTAAATGTAGTTGCACAAATTCAGCGTCTGGCAAGACGAACTAAGAAGGTCGAACCCTTGAACGTTGAAGAGAGAATGAGAGCTGAGGATACAGTGATAAAACTCATTCATAAGAGATTTTACAAGGAAGAATTGAAGATGCTCAGTCAAGAACCTGGAAGGCTTCCCAACAACCACCCTTTGCATCAACTTAATCTTATCCTACAGGATGGTATAATAAGAGTAGGAGGAAGGTTGGAAAATGCATCTTTGCCTTTCAGAGTCAAGCATCCAGTGATTCTTCCAAAGGATTCTACTCTTACAAGCCTGATAATTGATCATCATCACACAAGGTCCTCACATCAAGGCTGAGGTCTAACATTGAGCTATTTGAGAGATGGTGGTTACTGGATTGTGAATGGCAGTAAAACTGTAGCTAAACACATAAAACAGTGTGTAGTGTGTCGGAAGACTCGAAGACCGACAGAAGACCAAAGAATGGCAAATTTACCCATTGATCGTGTGGAACCATCGCCACCCTTCTCTTATTGTGGCATGGATTGTTTTGGTCCCTTCTACACCAAGCAAGACCGTAAGGAGCACAAAAGATATGGTTTACTTTTCACGTGTCTAAGCTCCAGAGCAATCCACATAGAAATGTTAGAGAATATGTCAACTGATGTGTTCATCAACGCCCTTCGATGCTTCATAGCCATAAGAGGTGCCGTAAGAGAAATCAGATCTGACCAAGGTTCTAACTTCGTTGGAGCTAAGAATGAGTTGAGAAAAGCTTTAGAAGAAGTAGACGAAGAAAGGATAGCCATATTTCTGGCAGAGAGACAATGTGACTTTTGCATGAATGTTCCAGATGCAAGCCATACAGGAGGTGTTTGGGAGCGTCAGATAAGAACTGTAAGGAATGTTCTGAGTTCAGTACTGAAGCAGAGTGCTGGAAGAATTGATGATGCCTCTCTGAGGACTGTATTCTATGAGGCTATGTCAATCGTGAACAGTCGTCCACTGACAGTTGATAATATCAATGACCCAACAACTTTGGATCCCTTGACTCCAAATCATCTGCTTCACCTAAAGTCCACCCCCATACAGCCACCGCCTGGCAAGTTCCTGGAGGAAGATTTGTATGCCAGAAAGAGATGGAGACGTGTACAATATCTGACCGAACAGTTTTGGAACAGATGGAAAAAGGAGTACCTAGCTAATCTCACACTCAGACAAAAATGGCATACTCCTAGGAGAAATGTTCAAATAAATGACATAGTGATGATCAAAGAAGAGGACATACCCAGAAATCGATGGAGAATTGCTAAAATTCTTGAAGTCCAGAAAGACAAAGATGGAATGGTGAGAAGAGTGAAATTACAGATGGGAGATTCCAAATTAAGTAAGAGAGGAGAACGTCTCACCACTCCACTCATACTGGAACGTCCTATCCAAAAATTGGTTGTCCTTATCGAGAATAACAAAGGCCATTCTAAAATGCCAAGCAAGAAGGAAGAAGTAAAATTCCCTTAATTTATGCAACCCAACTCAACAATTGAAGCATAAATTAGAGGTAATTTGGTGGGAGTGTAGCTGCCCGCCCAAGCCAATCAAACATCTGAACAGCATAATTCATAGTCACTGCTAATAAGAGAGGTTTATAGCAATTTAGTGCTAGTTTTCTGTACAGAACAATATATATCTATATATATAAAATCGGATGTATGTATGTATGTATGTATGTATGTATGTATGTATGTGTGTGTGTATGTGCCGCGATCACTCGAAAATGGCTTGACCGATTTGAACGAAACTTGGTACACAGATCCCTCACTACCTGGGATGATACGTTCTGGGGGTCTCGCGGCCCCCCTGCACACCTGGGCGGAGCTACAAACAGCAAATCAGATTTCACCCATTCAAGTCAATGGAAAAAATGGAAAAGGCTGCCATTCTGCCAGTAATCAAGCCAGAGTCCCCACACTTGGCACAGTTGGTCACTTGGTGACCGAGGTTACGAATCCAGGAAAAATGGGAGGAGCATAACACAGCCAATCAAATTTCAGCCATTCATTTTAAATGGGAAAATGTAAACTGCAGCCATTAGACTCTTAATCGCAGGGTTCTCAAACTTGCCACAGTTGGTCACTGGGTGAATGCGATTAAGATTCAAGAAAATGGGTGGAGCCTACAGCAGCCAATCAAAATTCACCTATTGATTTTCAAGGGGAATATTTAAACTGCTGCCATTCTTACACTGTTAATGGCAGAGGCTTCAAACTTGCTACAGTTGGTCATTGGATGACTGGGGTCCAAATGCACTAAAGGGGCGGGGCCACCTACAGCCAATCAGATTTCCTTGGTGGATAAACTGCTTCCATTCACACATTTTTGATGCCAGGAACCTGAAAGCTCACAAACTTGGTCACTGGGTGATTGTGTGTCAAGGTTACAAAAAGTGGGCGGAGCTAAAAACAACTTTTACTGGAAAATATAAACTGCAGCCATTCTTACACCGTTAATGGCAGGGCTCTCAAACTTTGCACAGTTGGTCACTGGGTGACTGAGATTAAGATTTTGGAAGGTGGGTGGAGCCTACAACAGCCAATAAAAATTCACCTTTTGATTTTCAAAGGGAATATTATACTGTTAATAGCAAATGCCTCAAACCTGATACAGTCAGTCATTGGGTGATTAGGGTTCAAATTCAGAAAGGGGCGGAGCCACAAACAGCCATATTTGTTTATTTTTCAATGGGAATATACAAAGTATTGATACCAAGGACCCCAAAGCTGATAAACTTGATAACTGTGTGACTGTATGTCAAGGTTAGAAAAAGTGGCCGGTGCCAACAACTAAATTTTTAACATGGCAGGGTTCCCAAACTTTACACAATTAGCCACTGGGATGAATATTCAGAAATGTGGGTGGAGCCTACAACAGCCAATCAAAATTGGCCTATTGATTTTCAAGGGGAATATTTACATTGCTACCATTCTTACACTGTCAATGGCAGAGGCCTCAAACCTGATACAGTCAGTCATTGGGTGACTGGGGTCCAAATTCACTAAAGGGGTGGAGCCACAAACAGCCAATCATTTTTTTTTTTTTGCAGGGGGGCCCAGGGATTTCTAGGTAGGCCCCTGCAAGGACCCCAAAGCTCATAAACTTGGTCATTGAGTGACTGTATGTTAAGGTTAGAAATAGTGGGCGGAGCCAAAAACAACTAACTTTTTACATTGGAAAATATAAACTGCAGCTTTTCTTACACTGTTAATGGCAGGGTTCTAAAACTTCACACAGTTGGTCACTGGGTGACTGGGATTAATATTTGGAAAAGTAGGTGGAGCCTACAAGAGCCAGTAAAAATTTGCCTATTGATTTTCAAGGGGAATATTGAAACTGCAGCCATTCTTACACTGTTAATGGCAGAGGCCTCAAACCTGCTACAGTCGGTCGTTAAGTGTCTGGGGTTCAAATTCAGTAAAGGGGTGGAGCCAAACACAGCCAATCAGATTTCTTTGCTGGATAAACTGCTTCCATTAGCAGAATTTTGATGCCAGGAACCCAAAAGCTCACAAACTTGATCATTGAGTGACTGTGTGCAGGGCCGGAGCTACCATAGGAAAAAATGGGCAATTGCCCCAGGGCCCCAGAGCCTGTAGGGGCCCCCAAGGTGTCCCTCCCCATCTTAACTGTTGCTCCCCAGGGACTCTGCAGAGTCTGTTAAGTTGGGAGGTGATTGGGGGAGGGTCAGCAGCCAGCTCAGGGGCCCAGGAGGGAAATTTGGCTGCAACAAAGGGCCTCTAATGACACTTTTTGGTCGGGGGGTGTCTGTTGGGAGGCCCCCAGGCTAATTTTGCCCTAGGGCCCCATTGTTACTTGAACCGGCCCTGACTGTGTGTCAAGGTTACAAAAACTGAGTGGATTCAAAAACAGATTTTTCTGGGAAATTGTAAACTGCAGCCTTTCTTCACTGTTAATGACAGGGTTCTCATACTTTGCACAGCTGGTTACTGGGTGACTGGGATTAATATTCAGAAAAGTGGGTGGAGCCTAAAAATGCCAATCAAAAATCACATATCGCTTTTCAAGGAGAATATTAAAATTGCTGCCATTCTTGCACGGTTAATGGCACAAGCCTCAAACCTGGTACAGTTGGTCATTGGGTCACTGGGGTTCAAATTCAGAAAAGGGGACAGAGCCACAAACAGTCAATGAGATTTGTTTCATTTCATGGGAAAGTACAAATTATCGATGCCAAGTACCCCAAAGCTCACAAACTTGGGCATTGAGTAGTGACTTTGTGTCCAGGTTACAAAAAGTGGGCGGAGCCAAAACCAAATTTCACTGGGAAAATATAAACTGCAGTCCTCCTTACACTGTTAATGGCAGGGTTCCCAAACTTTGCCCAGATGGTCACTGGGTGACTGAGATTCATATTCAGGGAAGTGGGTGGAGCCTATAATAGCCAATCAAAATTCACCTGTTGATTTTAAAGGGGAATATTTAAATTGCTGCCATTTTTACACTGCTAATAGCAGATGCTTCAAACCTGCTACAGTTGGTCATTGGGTGACTGGGGTTCAAATGCTGGAGAGGGGTGGAGCCACAAACAGCCAATCTGATTTGTTTCATTTTATGGGAATATACAAATTATTGATGCCAAGGACCCCAAAGCTCACAAACTTGGTCATTGAGTGTTTGTGCGTTTGGGTTAGAAAGTGGGCGGAGCCAACACCAGTCAAATACATACACAGGCAATGCCGGGTCATCAGTGGGTGGAGACAAATACAAATTTCCCTGGGAAAATGTAAACTGCAGCCATTCTTACACTGTTAATGGCAGGGTTCCCAAACTTTTCACAGTTGGTCACTGGATGACTGGGATTAATATTCAGAAAAGTGGTTGGAGCCTACAAACATGAATCAAACTTGACCTATTGCTTTTCAAGGGGAATATTTAATTGCTGCCATTCTTGCACTGTTAATGGCACAGGCCTCAAACCTGGTACAGTTGGCCATTGGGTGACTGGGGTTCAAATTCAGAAAAGGGGGTGGAGCCACAAACGGCCAATCAGATTTTTTAATTTTAATGCAAATTATTGATACCAAAAATCGCAAAGCTCACAAACTTGATCATTGAGTAATTGTGTGTTAGGGTTAGGAAAAATGGGCGGAGCCAACACCAGCCAAATACATAACCGGGCAACGCCGGGCAATCAGCTAGTATACCTATATAGGTCTGTTGTATGATAAGCAGAAAAGTTAGCCTGCTGTTAAAGTTTATTTGTGTGTAGAGTAACAGCCTGCAGCATCAGCTATAATATAGCTAGCTAAGCACAGGACATTACAGGGTTAATCTGAGTACTCCAGTCACCTGACACTCTAGTCCAATCAGAACCCAGCCTCACTCTGAGATCTTCTAGAATCTTCTATCCAGACATGCCAGCAGCCATCTTACAGACAGAATCTTCAGAGCTTATGAGAGAGACAGAGCAGAGAAACTGCCCTTAAGATCCTATGAGGCCAAAATAGGTGAGCTATCTTGGTTTATGTGTACGGATCAGTGGTGCTCAGCAGAGCTCGAATATTCGAGTAGCTCGAATATTCGAGCTCTTTTTCAGCTATTCGAGCTCGGTATTCGAGCTCCGAATAGCTGCGGCTATTCGAATGGGCTATTCGAGTAAACGCGAATAGCCCATTCACTATTCGAGCTATTCGAGCAAACGGCGCTATTCGAGCTCGAATACCGAGCTCGAATAGCGTCATAGCCCAGATTGATGTCCTTAGAGCCAATCAGAGGGCTCCCAGGCCCTCTGACGGCAGCCAATCACAGAGGGGGACCCTGGCCAGCCCCTACCCTATAAATAGCGGCCGCCATGTTCCGTTTCTCCGTCCTTGCCTGAGACTTGCATAGAGAGAGAGTTGCTCCTTTGTGCTTTGGCTTAGCAAGAGCTTTATTGTGGTCATTTACCTAGCGTTTTTGCTCACATACACCTCCTATACACACCTATATTGTTGTTAGTTAGATAGACATTGTATTTTAGTTAGTAGCTTTTGTGTTACATAGAGACAGGCCAGCTGCTGCAGGCTTACAGCCTTAGGCCTCAGGGCCTGCCTGTGTGGGTAGCTGTCCTCCTGTCCTCTGTTAGTTTATTTCTCATTAGTATTAGACAGTATTAGACAGTATTAGTATTAGATAGTATTAGACAGTATTTCTGCTGTCCCTTTACTACTTAGTGATTGTTATATACTACTGTAACTGTACTAGGACACTCACTGTCACTGTTCATACTAGGCTACTAGCTCGGACTCCTGCGTGTGTGTGTGCACTCACTGTCTGTGTACTGTACACACACTCTATTTCCTTCTGATTACTGATTGATTATTGTAAATTCTACTTCCTGACAGTTACTACTTACTTACTGTAGTAGGGACACTCACTCAGTCACTGTTCATAGGCCAGCTCCTGCGCGTGTTTGCGCGTGCGTGCTCTCACTGTCTGTAGTGTACACACACTCTATTTCCTTGTGATTACTACTGATTATTGTAACTGCTGCTAGTTGTACTTCCTGACTGTTACTACTTACTTACTGTACTAGGGACACTCACTCACTCTCTGTTCATAGGCCAGCTCCTGCGCGTGTTTGCGCGTGCGTGCACTCACTGTCTGTAGTGTACACACACTCTATTTCCTTGTGATTACTACTGATAGTGATTATTGTAACTGCTGCTAGTTGTACTTCCTGACTGTTAGTACTTACTTACTGTACTAGGGACACTCACTCACTCTCTGTTCATAGGCCAGCTCCTGCGCGTGTTTGCGCGTGCGTGCACTCACTGTCTGTAGTGTACACACACTCTATTTCCGTGTGATTACTACTGATAGTGATTATTGTAACTGCTGCTAGTTGTACTTCCTGACTGTTAGTACTTACTTACTGTACTAGGGACACTCACTCACTCTCTGTTCATACGCCAGCTCCTGCGCGTGTTTGCGCGTGCGTGCACTCACTGTCTGTAGTGTACACACACTCTATTTACTTGTGATTACTACTGATTATTGTAACTGCTGCTAGTTGTACTTCCTGACTGTTACTACTTACTTACTGTACTAGGGACACTCACTCACTCTCTGTTCATAGGCCAGCTCCTGCGCGTGTTTGCGCGGGTGTGCACTCACTGTCTGTAGTGTACACACACTCTATTTCCTTGTGATTACTACTGATTATTGTAACTGCTGCTAGTTGTACTTCCTGACTGTTACTACTTACTTACTGTACTAGCGAGTCGGGACACTCACTCAGTCACCTCACCCACCAACCCACTCCATTAAAGTACCCCACTTTTCTCCCGCCCTTTTCAAAAACTTTTGTCTTTACGCCCAAAACATCGAAGATGTCTGGAAGTGGCAGCCAGCGCGGTTTGGGCAAGGGGAGGGCAGCAAGGGAATCAGGAGGAGAGGGAGCAGCATTGTGGCAGGCCGCGGCCGCGCCACCATGCACAGTTCCGCAGCAGCAGCGTCAGTGGCTAACATTCCTCCCATAGCCACTGGCCGTGGACGCCTTGGGCGCCGCCCAGCAGGAGCATCTGCAACTCACGCTGCAGAGACACAGCAGCAGCAGTGTGTAGCACCTGCTCCTATTTTCCTCCAGCCGGGTCGGAAACGTCCCATTGAGGAAAAGGATGCATCCACTGTGGTGCAACTGATGACGGAGGATGAGCAGCCCGCCATCAGCTCTGCATCCGAGGCCTCCACCCTCACCACCACCACCACCACCACCCCTGTTCGCAGCAGCCGCCCAGCAGGGTCTGGGGAGGAGGCCAGTTCACCGTCACAAGTTGGCGACCTGTCACTCAGCAGTATTTTTACCCCAGGCACCATCAGGGTATTGTCTGCTGTTGTTGGCGATTTGGAGGAGGAGATGCTGATGGGCACTTTGGGGGATGAGGGATTGGACAGCAAGACTGTGGCGACAGTCAAGCAGCCCATCCATGCATCAGGAGAGGAGTTTAGGGGGTCATCATCCCAGCAGGACATGTTTCAGGAGGGGGAGGATGATGATGACCCGGTGACAGACAGAGACTGGGTGCCACCACCTCCAGGGGATGTCGTCCTCAGCAGCTCTGAGGAGGAGGAGGAGGATGCGCTTGTGGGCCTTGCAAGGAGGCGTATCATTGCAAGCATTGGCAGCAGTAGGCAGGTCCCACAGCCTGCTGGTGTCTCAGGCTCAGCAGCAGCAGCAGCAGCATCTGCCAGTACCACCACCAGCCGCACCCAAGCCCCCCCCCAACCACCACAGGGAGACAGGCAGCAGCGCTTCCATGCCGTAGGGGGATGTTTCTGTCACCAATCTGGCGATATTTCACCATGCCCACTGTGTACAGCAAGTACGCCACTTGCAACCACTGTCAGCGGAAGTTGAGCAGAGGTGCAGACCCCTTAAAGTTCAGCACCAGCTCGCTCATCAACCACCTTGCTGCGAAACATTTCCACCAGCATAAGGAGTTCCAGAGGCTGAAGGCATCTGGTGCTGGCAGTGGCACCACACCCATCACTGCACAGCCTTCAGCAGCAGCAGCAACAGCAGCCACCCGCCCTCCTGCTCCTCCAGCAGCACCAGCAGGAGTGCGGAAACGCACTGCTCCTCCCCCCTCTGCAACTCCTGCCGCCGACACTGAGGCCTGTTCTGGCAGCCAGTCCTCAGTGGCCTCCTCCGCTGTGTCTGCTGATTCCCGTGCCAGCAAAAGGCCACGCCAGAGCCTTTTGAGCGAGTCCTTCCAGGGGGTGGTTAGGGCTCTGCCTCCCAGCAGCCGTCGCGTGCGGCAGCTGAACGGCTTGCTGGCACGGGCCATGTGCTCCCAACTCCTGCCGTACACGCTCGTGCAGGAGGGGAGCGACATTCGTGCGCTGCTTGCTTGCGCAGCCCCAGACTGGCAGCTCCCCAGCAGACACTTCTTTGCCCGCAAGGCCATTCCTGCACTGCACCGCTTTGTGATGGCCAATGTGGAGCGAGGGCTGGAGCACGCGGTTGGTGAAAGGGTCCACGTCACCATGGACTCCTGGAGCAGCCGCTTCGGGACAGGCCGCAACCTGTCCTTCACTGTCCACTGGGTCAGCTTGGTGGAAGGGGGTGAGGATGGGAGAGCAGCAGCGGGCACAGCAGCAGCAGCAACACAGTGGGTGGTGCCACCCCGCAGGGTCAGGTGAACTGCAGCAGGTTCCTCCGATCCTCTGCCATCCTCCGGCACACCTGGCCAAACCCCCCGCCTCAGCAGCAGCGTGAAGGCCCGCCACTGCCAAGCGCTGCTGCACTTGGTCAGCCTTGGGAAGACCAAGCTGACGGCAACCCATGTGTTGGCCAAACTCCAGGAGCAGGAGAGGATTTGGCTGACCCCCAGAGGCCTCAGAGTCGGAGAGGTGGTGGCCGACAATGGGGCCAATCTGGTTGCCGCAATAGACAGGGGAAACCTGACCCACATCCCCTGTCTTGCCCACGTGCTGAACCTGGTGGTGCAGAAGTTCTTGCGCACCTACCAGGGGATGGGCGAACTGCTGGAAACGGCAAGAAACGTTGTGCGTCACTTCCGGCGCTCGGCTGCAGCCTGTGCGAGCCTGGAAGACGTGCAAAAGGAGCTGGATCTGCCACGCCATCGGCTGATCCTTGACGTTCCGACTCGCTGGAACTCCACCCTGGCGATGTTGGAGCGTCTGGTTGAACAGAAGCGCGCTGTCAAACAGTACCTTGCCCTGGCCACTGTTTCCGCCGCTCAGAGAAGGGACAAGACCAGCAACATCCCGTCCATCGTCCCCGATGATGACTGGAGGCACATGCAGCAGGTGTGCTTAGTGCTGGCTCCCTTTCTGCAGGCCACTAACATGGTGAGCAGGGACCATGCTATGGTCTGCGAGTGGGTGCCCCTGGTTTGTCTGCTGAACAGGGCCCTCGATGCTTTGCTGGAACAGGGAGCGGCAGCCTTGGACCAGCAGGAGCGGCAAGCAGCTGCACAGTCCACCTCTGAGGGGGAGGAGGAGGAGGACTTGGTGGAGGTCCCTGACCTTGCTGCTGATGAGGGGGAGCAGCACAGTGCAGCTGAGTTGGTGCGGGGGTGGAGAGAGGATGAGGCTGACGAGGCAGAGGAGGAGGATGAGGACAGCAGCACTGCCGTCGATGTGCCAGCAGACGTGGCCCGCCTCTTCCCAATGGCAGCGCACATGCTGACGTGCCTGCGCAGGGACCCCAGGGTGATCCAGATGAAGCAGAGGGAGGACATCTGGATCAGCATGATGTTGGACCCACGCCTCAAGGGGAAGTTGAGCCAGTTCCTGCTGCCTGCAGGAGGAGACCCAGCGCAACAAATAAGGAGCTTGCAGCAGGCCCTTGTTGAGCGCTTGGAGGAAGCCTTCCCCCAGCCTTCCACCCCCACTGTCCAGCAGCCAGCACAGAGGCAGCAGCAGGTGCCTGCATCCAGCAGCAAGCGCCCCACAGACCTGCTGTCTCTCAGCCACGAGCTCTACAGGACTGTAGAGGCTCCGGCAGCAGTGACTAGAGAGGAGGTTGCATGCAGCAGCATCCTCCACCGGTCACAGCCAGCGCCTGACCCGCATGGTGGCTGACTACATGGGGTCCTACAGCGGGCTTGACAGCGATGCCCCTGTTGATCCCATGGAGTATTGGGTCAAGCGCCTGGAGATCTGGAGCGAGCTGGCGCAGTACGCCCTGGAAGTGCTGTCCTGCCCCCCTTCCAGCGTGCTGTCCGAGCGCTGCTTCAGTGCAGCTGGTGGTGTGGTCACCGAGAAACGCTCACGTCTGTCTCACAAGTCTGTGGACAGACTGACGTTTCTCAAGATGAACCAGGCGTGGGTGGAAGGCGAGTTCCTGGCCCCTGTTGTCGGCGAGAGGGGGACATGAACTGGCTAAGAACCATCGTTAATGTGCCTTACCACCCTTTACCACCTCCTGGCTCCTGCTCACTAAGCCAGCCTGGTTCACTTTGACTATTACGTCGCCTGCAGCCACACATTTTACACCTACAGTGGGCTGCTGTGTACTGCCCTTCTGCTGTTTGTCTGTGTTTCCCACTGCCAGGGTACCTTCTGCTGCCACTCTGCCACCAGCTATTACGTCAAACAATAGCTATATATCTGTGTAATTTGTTTTACAAACAAAACCAAAAAACCATTAAAAAAAAAAAAAAGGTTTAATTTTTCTGAGGTGCCCGGGTTGAAAACTGTGTTGTCCCAGTTGTGTATTGGACACGATGTGGGCTGCACGACCGCTGTCTGGGACCTCCTGTTGTGTTCATTTACGGCCTGGTATCACCGCTAGGTACCAGGGCTATTATGTCACGCTGCCTGCCTGCTGCCACACTCACACTACTCCTCCATTCCTCCTGCTGCTGCTGTCTGTCTGTGTTTCCCACTGCCAGGGTACACAGAATTACCTTCTGCTGCCAGTCTGCCACCAGCTATTACGTCAAACAATAGCTGCACACATAATTACTCCTCCATTCCTCCTGCTGCTGCTGCTGTCTGTCTGTGTTTCCCAACGCCAGGGTACACAGATTTACCTTCTGCTGCCACTCTGCCACCAGCTATTACGTCAAAAAATAGCTATATCTGTGTAATTTGTTGTAAAAACAAAACAAAAAAAAAAGGTTTAATTTTTCTGAGGTGCCCGGGTTGAAAACTGTGTTGTCCCAGTTGTGTATTGGACACGATGTGGGCTGCACGACCGCTGTCTGGGACCTCCTGTTGTGTTTATTTACGGCCTGGTATCACCGCTAGGTACCAGGGCTATTATGTCACGCTGCCTACCTGCTGCCACACACTACTCCTCCATTCCTCCTGCTGATGCTGCTGTCTGTCTGTGTTTCCCACTGCCAGGGTACACAGAATTAGCTTCTGCTGCCACTCTGCCACCAGCTATTACGTCAAACAATAGCTGCTCACATAATTACTCCTCCATTCCTCCTGCTGCTGCTGCTGTTGCTGTCTGTCTGTGTTTCCCACTGCCAGGGTACACAGATTTACCTTCTGCTGCCACTCTGCCACCAGCTATTACGTCAAAAAATAGCTATATCTGTGTAATTTGTTGTAAAAACAAAACAAAAAAAACCAAAAAAAAAAAAAAGGTTTAATTTTTCTGAGGTGCCCGGGTTGAAAACTGTGTTGTCCCAGTTGTGTATTGGACACAATGTGGGCTGCACGACCGCTGTCTGGGACCTCCTGCCTGCTGTGTTTATTTACAGCCCTGGTATCACCGCTAGGTACCAGGGCTATTATGTCACGCTGCCTGCCTCATTGACTGCCTGCTGCCACACACTCATCCTCCTCCTCCTGCTGCTGAATTTACCTCCTGTCTGTGTGTTTCCACTGCCAGGGAGCACATACAATGGCGCTTCCAACATGCGTGCGCCACCAGCTATTTGTTACGCTCAAAAATAGCTGCATTTCTTTAAAAAAAAAAATTGAAAAGAGAAATAAGTGAAGAAGAAGACGATATAGAAGAAGATGAAGAAGATGAAGAAGAAGAAGAAGAAGAAGAAGAAGAAGAAGAAGAAGAAGAAGAAGAAGAAGGAGAAGAAGATGAAGAAGAAGAAGATGAAGAAGATGAAGATGAAGAAGATGATGAAGAAGAAGATGAAGAAGAAGAAGAAGATGAAGAAGAAGAAGAAGATGAAGAAGAAGAAGAAGATGAAGAAGAAGAAGAAGATGAAGAAGAAGAAGAAGATGAAGAAGAAGAAGATGAAGAAGAAGAAGATGAAGAAGAAGAAGATGAAGAAGAAGAAGATGAAGATGAAGAAGATGAAGAAGAAGAAGATGAAGATGAAGATGAAGAAGAAGAAGATGAAGAAGATGAAGAAGAAGATGAAGAAGATGAAGAAGATGAAGAAGATGAAGAAAAAGAAGATGAAGAAGAAGAAGATGATGATGAAGAAGATGATGAAGAAGAAGAAGACAATATAAAAGAAGAAGAAGATATAGAAGAAGATATAGAAGAAGAAGATATAGAAGAAGAAGATATAGAAGAAGAAGAAGATATAGAAGATAAAGAAGAAGAAGAAGTATATACAGTACTGAACAAAATTCTGGACACAACTTCTCTTTTCACCTTTTTTTTTTTTAAAGGAACATCCCCACATAATCACTTGCTGTTGTTACTTGGAAAAAAAGAGGTTTCTTGCATCATTCACCCTCAAAACAAGTGTTGGAAGCTATTTAAGGCCATTTCGAATAGTCAGCTCGAATAATGAGCTCGAATACCGACTCGAATAGTGAGCTCGAATTCCGAGGTCGAATCGAATAGTAAAAATTATTCGACTCGAATATTCGACTGACCTCGAATAATTTACTATTCGAATTCGACCAAACTCGAATTTTAAAAAGGGGTATTTGAGCACCACTAGTACGGATTCATGCTGCTAATAACAATGTCAGTGATGATATGTTAGAATCTATACTGAATACTGTTTTTGTATGTTTGCCCCTAGTTCTACCGCTTTCTATGCTTGAAATCGCTTTCTACCACTTGAAACTGCTAAGATCACATTCTACCATGTTCAGCCACCAATATTACTAAAACTGTGATCATCTTTATTCCTGATTCCCTATCCTGATGATGTTACCAATAAAGAAAGTTATTTTTGTACCAGCGGTATGTTCTTAAAGTCTTTCAAGGATCCGAGGACAGTTACAGGGGGGAAGAAAGAAGGGAGCTACAAGAAGGAAAGAAAAACATGGGGGAGAGGTTGGGAAATTGACAGGGAAAAGGAAAGGGGAGATGGAGAAGAGGTGAAGGGGGGTCGGGGGGGGGGGGGGGGGTAAAGGTGGCCATACATACACCATAAAAGGGTTTTACATTTCTATTAAATCCAAGAATTACAATCAATTTTTCGGATTGATTTTAACATTTAAAATATCTGACCAATGTACCACACATGTTCAATTTTTCCCAATTATGAAAAAAAATGATTGAAAACTGAAAAAAATGCTTGGATCTATACATTAAGAAATTGACAATCTATACTGGTCACTCTTTACGTCAAGTCTTTGTTACTATACAAATCTTTTCAGGTTTCTCTGAGTTGTGTATCAATTGGCAGAAATCAGTTATTCTCCCCCTTGACACCAATAATATACATGAACCCTCCCTGCAATCTCAGTCACAGGTAGTTACCCACTTTAAATACCTGGGTATCTACGTGGTCCCAGGGCGAGCTGAGTTTCTCAAACTGAATGTGGAACCCCTTATACAGGTTTCTTACATGGAGCCAGTTCCCTATTAACATTATTGGCAGAATTAAAGTAGTTAAAATCATTATACAACCTAAAATTCTATATACTCTAGAGCAGGCATGGGCAAACTTGGCTATCCAGCTGTTAAGGAACTACAAGTCCCACAATGCATTGCAGGAGTCTGAAAGCCACAGTCATGACTCATAAAGGCAAATGCATTGTGGGATTTGTAGTTCCGAAACAGCTGGAGGGTCGAGTTTGCCCATGCCTGCTCTAGAGCATGTGCACACGTTTGTCCCCAAGAGATTTTTTTTCTGAACTTAACTCCCTGGTCACTATGTTTCTCTGGTGGAAGGGTAGAGCTAGGGTAAAACTTAAAGGGAAGGTCCATGCTGTAAAAAAAAAAAAAAAAAACTCCACTTACCTGGGGCTTCCTCCAGTCCCTGCCAGTCGTTCTGTGCCCTCGCCGCAGCTGATCTCACTCCCGGTGTCCTGTGCTGAAGATGCCGACCTCGCCAGGTTGGCATCCAGGTCGGCTTCATGTGCGCTCCACGGCGCGGGTCACGTGGTGTATGCGACGTCATCGGGTCTCTACTGCGCAGTACAATGTACTGGATCAAGGCTTGTTCTCATCTTTTGATCAATTTAAACCCCGGTAACATTACTGAGTACTTTTATAAATAGCTTCAGCTCTGGCACTGCTGGCAGACACAGTTTGGGATCCAACCCTATGCAATTCTCTGACTTCCCTTTCATACGTATATAACCCACTCAAGTTATGGGGGTACTCATCACCACGTTATATCTGTCTCTTATAACAGTGTTAGCAACTAACAAACAAAAACACAAACAACAAACACAGAAAATTTATATCGTGCTTTTCTCCTGGCGGACTCAAAGCGCCAGAGCTGCAGCCACTAGGATGCACTCTATATGCAGTAGAAGTGTTAGGGAGACTTGCCTAACGTCTCCTACTGAATAGGTGCTGGCTTACTGAACAGGCAGAGCCAAGATTTGAACCCAGGTCTCCTGTGTCAGAGGCAGAGCCCTTAAAGGGAAGGTCCAAGCAAAAAAAAAAAATGAGTTTAACTTACCTGGGGCTTCTACCAGCCCCATGTAGCCATCCTGTGCCCTCATAGTCACTCACTGCTGCTCCAGTCCCCCGCTGGCAGCTTTCTGACCTCGGAGGTCAGGGCCGCATTGCGTACATTTTTACGCATTCCCGCTAGTGCAGGAACATTAACATATACATTTTTACGCGTTAGTGGTGCAACGCATACATTTTTGTTACTGCACTAGCTGGAATGCGTAAAAATGTATGCAATGCGGCCCTGACCTCCGAGGTCAGAAAGCTGCCAGCGGGGGACTGGAGCAGCAGTGAGTGACTACGAGGGCACAGGATGGCTACATGGGGCTGGTAGAAGCCCCAGGTAAGTGAAACTCATTTTTTTTTTTTTGCTTGGACCTTCCCTTTAACCATTACACTTTCCAGCCACCACTAAAGATTCTGAATGTCTGAAACTCAAATGGCTTTCTCATATCCCAGATATGGATTCTGAAGAGTGGGAGGACACCCTTGAGTGACATGTACATGCGTCAATCTCAGCCAACGACAAGCTTATTCAATTTATCTTACGCCATTTAAACTCTCTAGAATCATAGCGAATTACCCCAACCCCCCCCCCCCCCCCCCCCCCTGTCCAAAGTGTTCAGCCGAGATTGCAGACTTCTGGCACACGATGTGGAGTTGTAGCTATGTGCAGGGATACTGAAAACAAGTTGCTAAGTTGCTAGTAGATGTTATGGGTACACCACTGTCTTCATGCCCCAAGGTGTGGCTCCTTGGTATACTGTCAGAAAATCAATATTCTAAATGTGAAAGTACTTTGCTGAGGGAATCCCTATTGTATGCTCAAGGAGCCATTACAATGTGTTGTATTTACCCCAAGTGTCCCTATGGCGCCTGAGTGGTTGATACAGGTTAATAAGGTATACCGTTTATTAAGTTGGTCTACACTCAGTGGCGTAACTAGAAACCACTGGGCCCCCCTGCAAAACTTTGGATGCCCCCCCTTCTGACCCCCCCAACACACACACAACAGAAAACTTAAAAGGCATCCCCCCCACACTAAACAGAAATCAGACAGCTCCTCCCCCCCCCCAAAAAAAAAATATGCAGGCAATCATACACCATCCCCCCACAAAGTGAAAATCAAGCAGGCACTCCCACCATTCCCAGTACTAACACAAAATATATCAGGTAGGCACCAGACTCAGCTTCCTCCCCCCCCCCTCCCCCCCAAACAATAACCACCACCACCCCTTTCTCCTTAAAAAAAAAAAAAAGTCAGCCATGCAGCGCAGGTATATATATGTATTATATATATATATATATATATATATATATATATATATATATATATATATATATATACGTAAACCTCTGTCTCTGTCTCTGCTCCCCACCTGTCCTGTCCTCGAGTCTCTCTCAAGGTGCCCATACACGTTACAATAAAAACATTCAATTTTCCTGTTTATTTAACCAAAATAATCAAATCAAATAAAAGTTTAAAATAATCTTTTTTTTCGATCAAGAATCAGACATGCTGGAAAATTTTTTATATTATTATGATCTAACTGAATAATCAAACAAAATTATCCAATTGAGAAAAATGGAAAATTGTACCATGTATGGGCACCTTCAGACTGACACAGCCGCAGGGTAGGCTGTGTCACAACTTCACAAGCCAGAACACAGTGACGCTGGCTGCAGGCAGGCTGGGTCTAATGGCAGAAGCATCCAGCCAGCGTCATCCTCTTTTATTCTTCCCAGCCTACACTGCAACAATGCTTGGAGCTGCAGGAAGGACCACGTGGCGGACGTACATGCAACCGTCCTGGGTGATTAAGGCGGCAGAGATGGCGAGGATGGTCCTAGTGCCCGCTGCCGCACGCTATATTCAGCACACAGCATAATCGCAATGGTGGACAGCGGGCCATGTCTCAGGTGACAGGCTTCTCCTCCTCCGGGCCCCCTCTCAGGCTTCTCTTCCTCTGGGCCCCCCTACACCTGCTTCCCAAGCAGGCTCTATAGTTACGCCCCTGTCTATACTCATAGAGGCTGTCCCAGCAAATTTAATAAAGAATGGGGCAAGTGGGTACTTTCACCCCTAACGGAAACTACGTAATGGTTCACCTTGATTTCAGGTCGATGGCAATTGCTCAGGTATGATTGTACTACACTGTTATATTCATGTTTTCATATTCATCTTTTGATAGGTATGTATTTCTACAGTCTTCATTCCATGCACAGTTATTTGAATCAGCTGTTATTGCTTGTTGCAATAGTGTTTTTGAAAACGTATTTCAATTTTATATACTGCACTGAAACCTCTATGACTGGGATGCATGAAACATGCTATTCTGGACACTACTTTAATCAGACAATTGTGGCCCTTTTTGGCAAATTTTCAATAATTTTATGCCATATACAGTGGAATGCGAAAGTTTGAACAACCTTGTTAAGTTTCATGATTTACCTGCATAAAACGTTACGACAAAAAATGTCTGTTAAATATATCATACAGGAGACACACACAGTGATATTTGAGAAGTGAAATGAAGTTTATTGGATTTACAGAAAGTGTGCAATAATTGTTTAAACAAAATTAGGCAGGTGCATACATTTGGGCACCACAAAAAATAAATGAAATCAATATTCAGTAGATCCTCCTTTTGCAGAAAATACAGCCTCTAAACGCTTCCTGTAAGTTCCAATGAGAGTCTGGATTCTGGTTGAAGGTATGTTGGACCATTCCTCTTTACAAAACATCTCTGGCTCATTCAAGTTTGATGGCTTCCGAGCATGGACAGCTCTCTTTAACTACTAGCCGACCGCGTCATGCCGATGGGCGTGGCCGTGGCGGCAGCCCCAGGACCGCCTAACGCTGATTGAAATAAAGTCCTGGGGCTTCTGTTTGCAGGAGATCGCACGCAGGCTGCTTGCAGGAGATCGTCACTCAGAAACCGCCGTCTAATTAGGGTGTACAGCGCTGCGATCTACAGCAGTGCTGTACTGGGGGGGGGGGGGAAATCACTTGTGTGCTGTGTTGTGCTGCCCTGCAGCTTGGCCTTAAAGCTGCAGTGGCCTATTTTAGAAAACATGGCCTGGTCTTTAGGGGCGGTAAAGCCTGTGGTCCTTAAGTGGTTAACTCACACCACAGTTTTTCAATTGTATTCAGGTCTGGGGACTGAGATGGCCATTCCAGAACGTTGTTTTTGTTCCTCTGCATGAATGCCTTAGTGGATTTTGAGCAGTGTTTAGGGTCGTTGTCTTGTTGAAAGATCCAACCCTGGCGCAGCTTCAACTTTGTCACTGATTTCTGGATATTGGTCTCCAGATTCTGCTGATACTGAGTGGAATCCATGCATCCCTCAACTTTGACAAGATTCCCAGTCCCTGCAGTGGCCACACAGCATGATGGAACCACCACCATATTTTACTGTAGGTGGCAGCTGTTTTTCTTGAACTGCTGTGTTTTTCCTCCATGCATAACGCCCCTTGTTATGCCCAAATAACTACATTTTAGTTTCATCAGTCCACAGCACCTTATTCCAAAATGAAGCTGGGTTGTCCAAATGTGGTTTAGCATACCTCCAGCGGCTCTGTTTGTGCTTTGGGTGGAGAAAAGGCTTCCTCTGCATCACTCTCGCATACAGCATCTCCTTGTGTAAAGTGCGCCGAATGGTTGAACGATGCACAGTGACTCCATCTGCAGCAAGATGATGTTGTAGATCTTTGGTGCTGGTCTGTGGGTTGACTCTGACTGTTCTCACCATTCGTTGCGTCTGTTTATCCGGAATATTTCTTGGTCTGCCACTTCAAGCCTTAACTTGAACTGAGCCTGTGGTCTTACATTTCCTAAATATGTTCCTAACTGTGGAAACAGACAGCTGAAATCTCTGAGATAGCTTTCTGTATCCTTCCCCTAAACGAAGACGGTGAACAATCTTTGTCTTCAGGTCATTTGAGAGTTGTTTTGAGACCCCATGTTGCTACTCTTCAGAGAAAATTTAAAAGAGGAGGGAAACTTACAATTGACCCCCTTAAATACTCTCTCTTGTAATTGGATTCACCTGTGTACATAGGTCAGGGGTCACTGAGCTTACCAAGCCAATTTGAGTTCCCATAATTAGTTCTAAAGGTTTTGGAATCAATAACATGATAACAGTGCCCAAATTTATGCACCTGCCTAATTTTATTTAAACAATTATTGCTCACTTTCTGTAAATCCAATAAACTTCATTTCACTTCTCAAATATCACTGTGTGTGTCTCCTGTATGATATATTTATCTGACATTTTTTATCGTAACAACCAACAATTTATACAGAAAAATCATGACGATTAGCAAGGTTGCCCAAACTTTCGCATCCCACTGTAGATCACATTGATGGCAGACATGAATATTGTAGGACATTCGGTTACTGAGAAGTTTAATAACCCAGTTGGTGGGTATGCTAGCTTCATCAATTAAATTTGAGGATACTCAGCGGGACTGATCAAATGATATAATTGTCAAACCTATCATAAGTACAGCATCTCTTAAAAAGTCAAAAAAAAAAATACAATACAGTTAAGGTAGCCATACACTGGTCGATTTGCCATCAGATTCGACCAACAGATAGATCCCTCTCTGATCGAATCTGATCAGAGAGGGATCGTATGGCTGCATTTACTGCAAACAGATTGTGACTCGACTTCAGCATGAAACCGTTCACCATCTGTGGTGGTGGTGCTGCCGCCGCTAGCTAGCCCCCCCCCCCCCCCCGGGCCCCACCACCCCCCCGCATTACCTGCTCCGCCGGCGCGAATCCCCAGGTCTCTGCTGTCTACTCCGCTCTGGTCTGGTCTCCGGGTCTGGCATGCTGCACTTCTTCCTGTCTGGGGGAAGTTTAAACAGTAGAGCGCCGTCTACTGTTTAAACTTCCTGCCGGGCTAGAAGAAGTGAAGCCTGCCGGACCCGGAGACCAGACCAGAGCGGAGAAGAAGACAGCGGAGACCTGGGGAGTCGCGCCGGCGGAGCAGGTAATGTATTGCAGCTGTATTGGGTCGGTCGTCGGGCACTCGAACGCCGCTAGCGACGCGCTCCCTACCCGCTGGCGATCGACGGTAATTTCCCGCACTGAGTGATCGACGGGACCGATCTATTTCGGGACGAAATAGATCGAAATTTAGCGTTTAGCGTGAACGACGTGACAGCAGATTCGATCCCAATGATCGAATCTGCTGTCGATCGGCGGGGAATCGGCCTAGTGTATGGCCAGCTTTATTCTAAATATGCCTACAGTGGTGCCTCTCTGTCCAGCCTCCTGTTATGCTAGGCTTCCTCTGCCATGAAAGGGGACCATTTGGTCCTGTTTGCTGGCAGAGTTCACACTGCTAGTGATCTGCTCAGGGCAAGACTCTTTTGTTTTTGGTAATTAAAGAAAAACATTGTCCTCCCAGGATGACAGCTTGCAACCAAATGGTTTCCTGAACAGAATCTGTTATCTGCTGGAGTAGCCAGACTCCAGGGCCTTTGGGCCCCACACATGCAATATGAACTGAACATAAAACACAATCATAAAACCGATTGATTGTGTTTCATCATGGTTCGGCCATGAAAAGGATGATAACATTTATTTCCCACATTGGAAAGAAAAAAGCATTTTTTTAAAAACACTTCAGGTGTCATTGCAAAACCTCCCTTTGGAATCAATGGCTTTAGTCAGTTAATGGTCTCCCTCATGCTCCAATGTTTTAACTTTAACGCCTCAGAAATTCAGTCTAGTCTATCTAGCACTGTATCACAATAGTCACACACTCATCACTTTTAGAGGTCCTGTGCTCCTCTCTAGGGGGCGCTCCAGGCTGGGGTGCTGCACTCTGCAGATGAACTCTGACCCCTGGTCTGCCACTATTGGGGTAAATTGCAGGCTGGCTGTACAGCTGTATGTGTTATCCTTCTGTCTCCGGTGGGTGATCTGTGGCATCTTGTACTGGTCACCATTAGCAAGTTCCTCCTCTCTGCCTCCTCCCTGTTTCCTGTGCCAGCTCACAGTCAGCTCTTCAGAGATATAGCCGGAGATTTTACATTCTATGCTGGATTCATTTTCCAGGATAAAGCCAGATGAATCTAGTTGTTCAATGTGTGGCCTCCACGGAAGATCTGCAGATCAATCAGAGCTTATTAGTCTCAGTGGAAAATTGTACAACAGATAAGAGTGTGCAACTTTGTATATTACAAAATGCAGTATAATGTTAATTATGATTATGTATCAGCATTACAAACAGCAAATCAGTCCAGATCATGGTATGGCTACCCAAAGTACAAATAATACTGCACTGAAGATTGGAATAATAAAGGAAGCTTTGGAGGGAGGGCCACCTCAGTCAACTACAGTATGTACAATATACAGTATTACCTAACTTCATATATTGTAAAGAGTTGACTGAGGTTTATTATTATTATTATTATTAATATTATTTATTCCAATATTCAGTGCAGTAATACTAAAGGCCCATACACACCAGGTGATATTTGTGGCAATGTTACCCGATGCCGGGCAACATTGTTTAACAAAAGCATATTAAAGGTTACAAACCCCCCTCCGCCGCCATTGGCGATCGTGCGTTGTTAAGTGACTGACATGACAGATCGAATCTTTAAGTACCCCAATGACATTGCTGAAAAGTACTACAATCGCTTACTTCCCTTTTGCACTCGTTGGGTAACGTAAAGTGAGGTCGCGAGCAGGAAGAGGTGCAGTTAACGATCGTCGTCAAGGGGATGTCACTGGACCCGTCGGGTGGTGAGTACGCAGCTTAAGGCTTTGTGGGCAGATTTTATTCTGACTCCTCCAAGCAAAGATTTTCACCTTTTCAGTGTTTGTGTGGTTACACGCACAGCCTGTTCCAAATCTCTGTACAGTATCAACATGGAATTTAGATCTGGCCAGTGAACTAGTTATTCCAGAATCCTCCATGCCTTTAATTTTACTCATTACTAGATGAATTTGGTGGAATCTTCATAAACCTCTCAGCAACCCTGACTATGAACTTAAATGACTAAGGCCCATATGCAATTCACTTCTTCTCCTAAGTTTTCTCTTAACCTCCTGAGTGGTATGCACGACACTGTGTCGGGCAAGGAATTTTTTCTGAAAGCGGTATGCCCGACACAGTGTCAGGCATACCACTCAGGGGGTTTCCCTAGCTACAGGAGGCCCACAGTATAAGTTAACTAACTGCAGGAGCTCCTGTACACTATCTGCAGCATTAGTGATGTAGGGCATAGTGCCCCCTACCCCCTGACCCCCCCCCCCCTAATGCCCCCAATGCAGCCACTGCCTTGCTTGATACATACCGAGCCTCGTTTCAGTGAGTGCCCCATCTGTCTTCACAGCTCCACATAACTTCCGGTATGCGGAGGATGGGGACTGAAGTCATGTGACGTCTGACGTCTATCTTGGGGGGCACCTGCAGCTAACTAGCCTATCTTGGGGGACACTTCCACCTAACTAGCCTATCCTTTGGGACACCTGCACCTTCCTAGCCTATCCTGGGGACACCTGCACCTACCTAGCCTATACTGAGCGGCACTTGTACCTACCTAGCCTATACTGAGCGGCACCTGTACCTACCTAGCCAATACTAAGCAACACCTGTACCTACCTAGCCTATACTGAGCGACACCTGTACCTACCTAGCCTATACTGAGCGACACCTGTACCTACCTAGCCTATACTGAGCGACACCTGTACCTACCTAGCCGATACTAGGGGACACCTGTACCTACCTAGCCTATACTGAGCGGCACCTGTACCTACCTAGCCTATACTAGGGGACACCTGTACCTACCTAGCCTATACTGAGCGACACCTGTACCTACCTAGCCTATACTGAGTGACACCTGTACCTACCTAGCCAATACTGAGCGACACCTGTACCTACCTAGCCTATACTGAGCGGCACCTGTACCTACCTAGCCTATACTGAGCGACACCTGTACCTACCTAGCCTATACTGAGCGGCACCTGTACCTACAAAATATAGGTAAAAGGCTGCGCATCCCTGACCCAATACTGTACAATTGAATGGTTAATCGCTGTGGCGCACACCGCCCCCCCTG
This sequence comes from Hyperolius riggenbachi, assembly GCF_040937935.1. Taxonomy (NCBI): domain Eukaryota; kingdom Metazoa; phylum Chordata; class Amphibia; order Anura; family Hyperoliidae; genus Hyperolius; species Hyperolius riggenbachi. The sequence goes on along the minus strand of NW_027152448.1, from coordinate 116,837 downwards.
GACTAAAATGTACGCCCGCATCCAAACAATGCAATACTGGTCTATGGAGAAATTTTAGCTTCCATCATAGTTTTGCATGCAAAAATATAGATATACTGGACATCTGCACCAACGTTGAGGTAAATCTCCAGAGCAGATGTCCTAACACTAAACTGACCTAAGTTAAAAGCAAATGTCTTTACCCTGGCAGCAGCTACGCTAAAATGTGTAACTTACATTCAATACAGACAGCAGAAAACAAAGCAAGCGCTCACCAATATGGGCCGCAACTGAATGACTCATCACCTCATATGCACCGCATATATAGCTCAAATACACACTCAGCAATCAGATATGTTTTGCATCTGTCTGATTGCTGAGTGTGTATTTGAGCTATTTAAGCGGTGCATATGAGGTGATGAGTCATTCAGATGCGGCCCATGTTGGTGAGCGCTTGCTTTGTTTTCTGCTGGCACCTGTACCTACCTAGCCTATACTGAGCGACACCTGTACCTACCTAGCCTATACTAGGGGACACCTGTACCTACCTAGCCTATACTGAGCGACACCTGTACCTACCTAGCCTATACTAGGGGACACCTGTACCTACCTAGCCTATACTGAGCGGCACCTGTACCTACCTAGCCTATACTGAGCGACACCTGTACCTACCTAGCCTATACTAGGGGACACCTGTACCTACCTAGCCTATACTGGGGGACACCTGTACCTACCTAGCCTATACTGAGCGGCACCTGTACCTACCTAGCCTATACTGAGCGACACCTGTACCTACCTAGCCTATACTAGGGGACACCTGTACCTACCTAGCCTATACTGAGCGGCACCTGTACCTACCTAGCCTATACTGAGCGACACCTGTACCTACCTAGCCTATACTAGGGGACACCTGTACCTACCTAGCCTATACTGAGCGGCACCTGTACCTACCTAGCCTATACTGAGCGACACCTGTACCTACCTAGCCTATACTAGGGGACACCTGTACCTACCTAGCCTATACTGGGGGACACCTGTACCTACCTAGCCTATACTAGGGGCGACCTGTACCTACCTAGCCTATACTGAGCGACACCTGTACCTACCTAGCCTATACTAGGGGACACCTGTACCTACCTAGCCTATACTGGGGGACACCTGTACCTACCTAGCCTATACTAGGGGACACCTGTACCTACCTAGCCTATACTGAGCGACACCTGTACCTACCTAGCCTATCCTGGGGACACCTGCACCTACCTAGCCTATACTGAGCAACACCTATAACTACCTAGCCTATACTAGGGGACACCTGTACCTACCTAGCCTATACTGACCGACACCTGTACCTACCTAGCCTATACTGGGGGACACCTGTACCTACCTAGCCTATACTGGGGGACACCTGTACCTACCTAGCCTATACTAGGGGACACCTGTACCTACCTAGCCTATACTGAGCGACACCTGTACCTACCTAGCCTATACTAGGGGACACCTGTACCTACCTAGCCTATACTAGGGGACACCTGTACCTACCTAGCCTATACTGAGCAACACCTATAACTACCTAGCCTATACTAGGGGACACCTGTACCTACCTAGCCTATCCTGGGGACACCTGTACCTACCTAGCCAATACTGAGCGGCACCTGTACCTACCTAGCCAATACTGAGCGACACCTGTACCTACCTAGCCAATACTGAGCGACACCTGTACCTACCTAGCCTATACTGAGCGACACCTGTACCTACCTAGCCTATACTAGGGGACACCTGTACCTACCTAGCCTATACTGAGCGACACCTGTACCTAACTAGCCTATACTAGGGGACACCTGTACCTACCTAGTCTATACTGAGCAACACCTATAACTACCTAGCCTATACTAGGGGACACCTGTACCTACCTAGCCAATACCGAGCGACACCTGTACCTACCTAGCCTATACTGAGCGACACCTGTACCTACCTAGCCTATACTGGGGGACAACTGTACCTACCTAGCCTATACTGAGCGGCACCTGTACCTACCTAGCCTATACTAGGGGACACCTGTACCTACCTAGCCAATACTGAGCGACACCTGTACCTACCTAGCCTATACTGAGCGACACCTGTACCTACCTAGCCTATACTGGGGGACACCTTTACCTACCTAGCCTATACTAGGGGACACCTGTACCTACCTAGCCTATACTGGGGGACACCTGTACCTACCTAGCCTATACTGAGCGGCACCTGTACCTACCTAGCCAATACTGAGCGACACCTGTACCTACCTAGCCTATACTGAGCGGCACCTGTACCTACCTAGCCTATACTGAGCGACACCTGTACCTACCTAGCCTATACTAGGGGACACCTGTACCTACCTAGCCTATACTGAGCGACACCTGTACCTACCTAGCCTATACTAGGGGACACCTGTACCTACCTAGCCTATACTGGGGGACACCTGTACCTACCTAGCCTATACTAGGGGAGACCTGTACCTACCTAGCCTATACTGAGCGACACCTGTACCTACCTAGCCTATACTAGGGGACACCTGTACCTACCTAGCCTATACTGGGGGACACCTGTACCTACCTAGCCAATACTGAGTGACACCTGTACCTACCTAGCCTATACTGAGCGACACCTGTACCTACCTAGCCTATACTAGGGAACACCTTTACCTACCTAGCCAATACTGAGCGACACCTGTACCTACCTAGCCTATACTGAGCGGCACCTGTACCTACCTAGCCAATACTGAGTGACACCTGTACCTACCTAGCCAATACTGAGCGACACCTGTACCTACCTAGCCTATACTGAGCGACACCTGTACCTACCTAGCCTATACTAGGGGACACCTTTACCTACCTAGCCAATACTGAGCGACACCTGTACCTACCTAGCCTATACTAGGGGACACCTGTACCTACCTAGCCTATACTGAGCGGCACCTGTACCTACCTAGCCTATACTAGGGAACACCTTTACCTACCTAGCCAATACTGAGCGACACCTGTACCTACCTAGCCTATACTAGGGGACACCTTTACCTACCTAGCCAATACTGAGTGACACCTGTACCTACCTAGCCTATACTAGGGGACACCTTTACATACCTAGCCTATACTGGGGGCACCTAGACCTGGCTACCTACCTACAATAATCTGCAGGGGATTCCGAAGACAGATGGGCACCACGCGGTGGGCGACACAGGACAGGTAATGTATAAATGCACACACAGGAATACATTTTTACATTGGGAGGGGGGGGGGGCAGCGATGAGGCAATGGACACGGCCGATTCCTGAGCGATTTCCTGATGAAATTTATCGGGAATCAGCCTGTGGAGTATGGGCAGCCGACCGATCTCTCTCTAATCAAATTTGATTAGATAAAGATCTGTCTCTTGGTCGCATCTGCCCATCATCTCTAGCCACCTTTACATTTGTATTAGAACAGGCTGAGCAGCTGCAGCTTGGAAGTATAAATGACCAGAGATTTTGGGGAGTAATTTCAAAATTTAGTTTATTTTTGTGTTTCAAGCTTTTATTGGACTCAAAATGTACACTACACCCCTGCTTGACACACAGGAAAAAAGGTCATGAAACTGAATTGGATCACTTTTGGCACAGAAATCCAGCAGAAACTGAACGCCAGGGAGGTTAACCTGCTGAGCGGTCTGGACGAGCTCAGCTCGTCCAGTACCGCCGGAGCCTGCCGCTCAGGCCCTGCTGGGCCGATTTGGCTCAAATAAAAAGCAGCACACGCAGCCGGCACTTTGCCAGCCGCGTGTGCTACCTGATCACCGCTGCAGCGCGGCGATCCGCCGCGTGCAGCGGCGAAAGAGGGTCCCCCCAGCCGCCTGAGCCCAGCGTAGCCGGAACAAAAAGTTCCGGCCAGCGCTAAGGGCTGGATCGGAGGCGGCTGACGTCAGGACGTCGGCTGACGTCCATGACGTCACTCCGCTCGTCGCCATGGCGACGAGGTAAGCGAAACACGGAAGGCCGCTCATTGCGGCCTTCCGTGTTACTTCTGGCCGCCGGAGGCGATCGGATGAACGCCTCCGGAGCGCCCTCTAGTGGGCTTTCATGCAGCAAACTTTCAGTTGGCTGCATGAAATAGTTTTTTTTTTATTAAAAAAAAACCCTCCCTGGCGATCTCAATAGAACGCCAGGGAGGTTAAGTGATATTGTTACATCTTGTCATAAAATGCCTTTCAAGCCACCAGTATGCAAGAAAATACTCAAAATATATCTGATAGTACTTTTTCAATTGCAAAGTGCTGAAATATTAGTTTAAAGAGAAGATGAAAATTATCTCCTAGGAGTTAACTGGTGAAAAAGTTAATTGCATATTGGCCTAAGTGTCAAAAACTAGTGTAAGTTACAGGCCTCTGGAAGAAATATATCAATGTAATTGATGGGATTAAAGTTTAGAGTCAGATAAAGTACCTCTGTCGCAAAAGTAAATTTTAAAATATATGTATACACTTACAAATAAGAAGTACATTTCTTCCAGAGTAAAATGAGCCATAAATTACTTTTCTTCTATGTTGCTGTCGCTTACAGTAAGTAGTAGAAATCTGACATGACCAACAGGTTTTGGGCTAGTCCATCTCCTCATGGGGGGTTCTCAGCATGGCCTTTAGTCTTTATAAAGACACTCCCTGAAAAAGATTTATACAAAGATGCTGACCAGACTCCCTGTTCATCGTACATTTTTTTGGAAGTTGGATGGAGCAACTGCCATTCACTAAGTGCTTTTGAAGATAAAGAAAACCCTGAGAACCCCCAATGAGGAGATGGGCTGGTCAAAAACCTGTCAGCTCTGAAAGGGGGATGGTTGGGACCTATGCACACTGCATTAGGTCTCCTTTTCCTCTGGGCATTTGCATGCTGTATGCTGAGATTCTCTGGCTCCCGATGCAGGTTATGTCAATAGGAGCCTCAGGGGGGCAGCATACAGCACTCAGTCACCCAAAATAAAAAGAAAAGCTTATACTAGGTAAATAACAGAGCTTCCTGTGCTTTTATTACTTGGCACAAGGGGGGGGGGGGGGGGGGTGGGGAGCAGAAGAGTAGGGGGCCTCTGTCCATGATGGGGACCTGCCCCAATACTGGTGGGGGGCTGGCCCCTGGGGCCATATGCAATTCACTTTTTCTCCTAGGAGATCATTTTTCATCTTCAATTTAAATTAACTTTTTAGCACTTTGCAATGGAATAAGTACCATAAAGTAGGTGAAAAAGTACTGTCCAACTAATTTTGAGTATTTGTTTGCTTGCTGGTGGCATAAACAACATTTTATTTACAAGTTGAAAAACATCACCTAGGATAAAATTCAGGTGAAAAAAAGGAATTGCATATGGACCCTGGCGTGATACTTAGGAAAGACTATTATGCAATAAACATGCTTCATTACCTGCTATGGTGAGTACGGTATGCTGAGGCTGTGCCACGGGTTGGTGCTCCCAGGTCACATGCACTGGGAAGCAGAGAGGGCGGGGCAGTGTGAACACACTGGTGACATCACATGTTCCATCCTCATGCAGTGTTGGCTTGTTTTCAGGCTGTAGCTGAGTTTGGGGTTCTCCAGAGCTCCATGCAGGGGCCCCAACCATCCCGTTTTCGTCGGGACGGTCATGGGTTGGGGGAGGGGTCCCGCTGTCCCGGGATACCCCCCTTGTGTCCCGGCAGGCAGAGGAAGTGAAAAAAATGATCGAGGCCCCAGCCGGCGGATGCAGTGTGTGGGGCGATGTGTAAGATAATACTGTCCCTCCCTCCGAATGTGCCCCCCAGTGTCCCCCTGTATGTAGAGTATAAAAGCGCAGCATAGCGGGCAGTCTTACCATTCCTTGTCGTGTAGACGCGTACCGGGCTGGCTCTGGGCTTCCATCTACTTCCTGTGACTTCACAGGAAGCGAAGAGCCAGAGATGCCCGTACGCGACGAGGAATGGTAAGACTGCCCGCTATGCTGTGCTTTTATACTCTACATACAGGGGGACACTGACATTATCTTACACATCGCCCCACTCACCGCATCCGCCGGCTGGGGCTTTGATAATTTTTTCATATATATATATATATATATATATATATATATATATATATATATATATATATATATATTTTATTTAACTAGGGGTGTCAGGGGGTGTGGTTGGGGGTGTGGTTGGGGTGTGGCTTAAATGTCCGCATTCTCATCTCAAAAAGTTGGGAGGTATGTCCATGTGATGCTGATTTCTCTGGGGTAGAATCCCTGCAGAGTCAGGGCACACTGCACCTCTCCTGTGTCACTGATGGAGAATCTCACCGGCTCTATCACCCGTGGAGCCACTAGACACAAACACACATCACACTGTCAGTATAACAAACACACAGACCACTGTATCCTGAACTTTACTTGCCAGCAAACAGAGGAAAATCACAACCTTTATGTAACTATCGGTGTAACACAGAGAGGATCTGATTACCGGTGATCTGCAGTATCACCGAGAATGCAAATATATACCCGATTATTGATGATCTGCAGAATCACCGATAATCAGATATATCTCTAAGCTCTTGACACCTGAGTTATATGAGTGTTTGGTGCAACAGTAATACTTTGAGGAAAGCATCCGTAAGAAGGGTGCTAAGCAGTGAGAGATACTGCTAAAGATCAGATTCCTTTCACAGGTCTGTTGCTCCCCAAGGGGCGGAGCCAGGCTGAGAGTGGGAAGGACAGAACGTGAGTGACACCAAAGAGGGAGTGTCACTGACAGATCTGTGAACGATCTCTTAACAGGAGAGATAGTTCTCGAGGTCGGACAGGCCAGGTCGTTAACACACGGACAGATAAAGTACAAAGACAGGAAACAGATGCAGAGTCCTGAGACCAGCAGAGTTTGGCAACAGAGTATCAGAATGACAAAGGTACACAATCAGAGATCAGAAGAATGGTCAGGGAAGCAGAAGGTCATAACAGATAATCAACAATGCCTAGACTTGAGTGTGAGCTCCAAGATTCTCAACACTCCTGGAACTAGACTAGATAATATTAATAATACAGATGGTACAGAAATCCTAGACTAAGGTGTGAGTTCCTTGATCATCAACACCTTGGAAACTGGTCTAGATAATAACACAGATAATAACAGAATTCCTAGACAAGGGGTGACCTCAGTGATCATCAACACCTAAGAAACTGGTCTAATAAACACAGATACTGACAGGGTCTGAGTGCTACCACGTAGTGATCGCAACGCCAGACACCAGAGAAATGACCAGCACCCAGTATATATACACCAGCAATGTGGAGAGGAAAAGACTGGCACTAGATGTGGGCAGGGAACAAAAATTGGGTACACCGGATCCTGTACAATGTGCTAAGACGTGCTCTCAAGCGTACATTTGCATGAGGAGAAAAATAAAATTGAGACACTGTGATAGCAAATGAGGAACCTTTTAATCCACGGTGTGACAGACAGCAGGGTGAATAGTGGGGGTGAGGGGATGCCTGACAGCTGTTTCGCTAAGAAAGCTTCTTCAGAGGCAAATATAAGGAACAAGGAAACCCAAGTGATATCCGGCTTTAAATAATTTCACTCACCGCCATTTCGGCAAGGTACACCGCCCACAAATCGCCGCCGCGACGTTCCAGCGTATAGGCTCCGCCCACCGGAAGTGACATGTGTGCTTACTCTACCCAATAGGTGAGCAGCGGGTCTCCCCGCATATTGCGCGTTGTCACTAACCGGATCTGGCGTCACTGCCCGCCCGTCATTGGCTGCACCAGCGGGGGTTACCATGGTGATCATCCACTATATGCCGGTATACATAAGGGAACACAATCGTACATAATACAACATGGACATTGAGAGGTTATTACAAATTACAATCACATAGAGATAGCTAAGTTACCATTGATAAGTACAGAGAGACAAGTTACATTGGACTAGTATTTAGAGAGAAAACAGTGGAGCTCGTTTCTTTCATTCAATCCTAAGGGGCCACAAGCCCCTGTTTCAGAAATGATTCTAGCTTCCTGTTGAAGTAGGATCTGTTCATGATTTCCTCCCCTATGAGGTATGGGAATCTCCTTTAAGCCTAAAAATTGCAAGGAACCAGGATTTCCATTATGACATTCTCGCATATGTAGGATAAACCTCCCTGCACCCACCCCCGTCTTGATTGAGTTTACATGTTCCTGAAAGCGGGTGCAAATCATACGGGTGGTCTGTCCCACATAGAAACGGTTGCATGAGCAGATAATTGCATACACAGTATTTCTGGAGCGGCAATGCAAGAACTGTTTGAAATGGATAGTCTTTGCGCCAAGTTGTACGCTTTTTCCAGTTCTAAATTGAATACAGTGATTGCAATTTCCGCATCTGAAATTACCAATTGGAATGTGTTTTTGCAACCAATTCCGCTCATCCACCGATCTAAACTCACTATTGGTGATTTTATCTCCAATGGTTGGCGCTCTCCTGAAGGATACCATAGGTTTATGGTTAGCAACCTTACATGTACCAACATTGTTTTGAAATTCACACCAATGTTTCTGAACTATGGATTTAATTCTTCCTGCCATTGGAGAGTAATCAAATACACATGTAAAGGGTTGATTCCTGGATTCATGGCGATTTTTTGCTATCTTTCTATTAGTCATCATATTTTCTCTGCTCAGGGTATCTGCCCTTCGAAAGGCTCTATATCATGGAGGATTTAAATAGAGCCTTTCGAAGGGCAGATACCCTGAGCAGAGAAAATCTGATGACTAATAGAAAGATAGCAAAAAATCGCCTTGAATCCAGGAATCAACCCTTTACATGTGTATTTGATTACTCTCCAATGGCAGGAAGAATTAAATCCATAGTTCAGAAACATTGGTGTGAATTTCAAAACAATATAGTTGATGATCACCATGGTAACCCCCGCTGGTGCAGCCAATGACGGGCGGGCAGTGACGCCAGATCCGGTTAGTGACAACGCGCAATATGCGGGGAGACCCGCTGCTCACCTATTGGGTAGAGTAAGCGCACATGTCACTTCCGGTGGGCGGAGCCTATACGCCGGAACGTCGCGGCGGCGATTTGTGGGCGGTGTACCCTGCCGAAATGGCGGTGAGTGAAATTATTTAAAGGGACTCCGAGCTCAGCGAAAAAAGTAAAGTTGTACTCACCAGGGTCTTTCTCCAGCCCAGTGCTGGTCGGGAGGTCCCACGCCGGCGTCCTGGCTCCTCTCCTTCACCCCGCTCCGGTATGGCTGACAGGCCGCAGCCCGGGCGACACTCGGTGGAGTGTCGGGCTGCAGCTTCCGCGTATGACGCGGATTACGTCACACGCCGGCCGCCTCGCGTCATCACGGCGGCCGGCGTGAAAGTACTGCGCATGCGCGATTAAAGCGCGCATGCGCAGTACTTTCACGCCGGCCGCCGTGATGACGCGAGGCGGCCGGCGTGTGACGTAATCCGCGTCATACGCGGAAGCTGCAGCCCGACACTCCACCGAGTGTCGCCCGGGCTGCGGCCTGTCAGCCATACCGGAGCGGGGTGAAGGAGAGGAGCCAGGACGCCGGCGTGGGACCTCCCGACCAGCACTGGGCTGGAGAAAGACCCTGGTGAGTACAACTTTACTTTTTTCGCTGAGCTCGGAGTCCCTTTAAAGCCGGATATCACTTGGGTTTCCTTGTTCCTTATATTTGCCTCTGAAGAAGCTTTCTTAGCGAAACAGCTGTCAGGCATCCCCTCACCCCCACTGTGTACCCTGCTGTCTGTCACACCGTGGATTAAAAGGTACCTCATTTGCTATCACAGTGCCTCAATTTTCTTTTTCTCCCCATATATACACCAGCGCTCTCCAGCGCCTCCCCTAAGTGCTGGACCAATGGAAGCTGCAGAAATGGTCAGCTGACCCCCTTCTGACTGTCATAAAGGCCCTGCCTCTCTGCGCGCGCGCGTCCTCCTAAACCAGTGTGGACTATCAGTCCCAGCCACACCAGTCATGTGTTGTAATGTTTCTGCTGTGTTGGATGCGGTATCCGCCGCACTGCTGTCCGTGCGTGCAGCGTTTTCTCCGCATTCAGCATTACTGATAGAAGCAGGCCTATGCGTACAACCTGCCGCGTCGGACGCGGAAACCGCCGCCCCGTTTGTCTGAGCATGCAGCGGTTTCTCCGCGCTCCGACTGCGCGTCAGCTGCCATGTTGAACGTGGAATCAGCCGCCTTACTCTGAGTACTGGCGGCGGCTTTTCCGCGTTTCCTCACAGTACCCCCCTTCCCTGAGGAGTGGTCTCCGGACAACTCCTACCCGGTTTCTCAGGATATCGAGTGTGGAATTCTCTTCTTAATTTGTCCGCATGCATGCGACACTCAGGTACCCATGTTCTCTCCTCCATACCATACCCCTTCCAGTGCACTAGATACTGTAGTGAATTCTGCACTACTCGTGAGTAGAGTTGGGCCGAACCTCCAATTTTAGGTTCGCGAACCGGGTTCGTGAACTTCCGCGGAAGGTTCGGTTCGCGTTAAAGTTCGCAAACCGCAATAGACTTCAATGGGGATGCGAACTTTGAAAAAAAAAAATTATGCTGGCCACAAAAGTGATGGAAAAGATGTTTCAAGGGGTCTAACACCTGGAGGGGGGCATGGCGGAGTGGGATAAACGCCAAAAGTCCCCGGGAAAAATCTGGATTTGACGCAAAGCAGCGTTTTAAGGGCAGAAATCATATTGAATGCTAAATGACAGGCCTAAAGTGCTTTAAAACATCTTGCATGTGTATACATCAATCAGGTAGTGTAATTAAGGTACTGCTTCACACTGACACACCAAACTGTTCACTGAACAGAACAGGTATACAGTGGCGGGTTCACTGAACAGAACAGGTGTGCAGTGGCGGGTTCACTGAACAGAACAGGTATACAGTGGCGGGTTCACTGAACAGAACAGGTATGCAGTGGCGGGTTCACTGAACAGAACAGGTATACAGTGGCGGGTTCACTGAACAGAACAGGTATGCAGTGGCGGGTTCACTGAACAGAACAGGTATACAGTGGCGGATTCACTGAACAGAACAGGTATGCAGTGGTGGGTTCACTGAACAGAACAGGTATACAGTGGCGGGTTCACTGAACAGAACAGGTATGCAGTGGCGGGTTCACTGAACAGAACAGGTATACAGTGGCGAGTTCACTGAACAGAACAGGTATGCAGTGGCGGGTTCACTGAACAGAACAGGTATACAGTGGCGGGTTCACTGAACAGAACAGGTATGCAGTGGCGGGTTCACTGAACAGAACAGGTATACAGTGGCGGGTTCACTGAACAGAACAGGTATGCAGTGGCGGGTTCACTGAACAGAACAGGTATACAGTGGCGGGTTCACTGAACAGAACAGGTATGCAGTGGCGGGTTCACTGAACAGAACAGGTATACAGTGGCGGGTTCACTGAACAGAACAGGTGTGCAGTGGCGGGTTCACTGAACAGAACAGGTATACAGTGGCGGGTTCACTGAACAGAACAGGTATGCAGTGGCGGGTTCACTGAACAGAACAGGTATACAGTGGCGAGTTCACTGAACAGAACAGGTATGCAGTGGCGGGTTCACTGAACAGAACAGGTATACAGTGGCGGGTTCACTGAACAGAACAGGTATGCAGTGGCGGGTTCACTGAACAGAACAGGTATACAGTGGCGGGTTCACTGAACAGAACAGGTATGCAGTGGCGGGTTCACTGAACAGGTATGCAGTGGTGGGTTCACAGAACAGATATGCAGTGGTGGGTTCACAGAACAGGTATGCAGTGGTGGGTTCACTGAACAGGTATGCAGTGGTGGGTTCACAGAACAGGTATGCAGTGGTGGGTTCACAGAACAGGTATGCAGTGGTGGGTTCACAGTACAGGTATGCAGTGGTGGGTTCACAGTACAGGTATGCAGTGGTGGGTTCACTGAACAGGTATGCAGTGGTGGGTTCACTGAACAGGTATGCAGTGGTGGGTTCACAGTACAGGTATGCAGTGGTGGGTTCACGGAACAGGTATGCAGCCAGGGACAAGCTAAGCCTAACTAATCTTTCCCTATGAGAGAGTGTGCAGCAGCTCGCCCTACTCTCACTAATGCAGGCACACGAGTGACCGTAATGGTCGCCGCTGCCTGCCTTTTAGTAGGGGGGGGAGTGGCTCCAGGGGCTAGTGTAGCCTAATTGGCTACACTGGGCCTGCTGACTGTGATGTAGAGGGTCAAAGTTGACCCTCATGGTGCATTATGGGGCGAACCGAACTTCCGCAAAAGTTCGCCTGCGGGACGCGAACGCGAACCACGGAAGTTCGCATGGAACCGTTCGCAGGCGAACCGTTCGGCCCAACTCTACTCGTGAGTTTCTACTTCATACTCAGGTTGGTCGTCTACCATCACAGGAGGAGGAGGAGTGGCACCCACATGGACTGCTGGCTTAAGCAGGGACACATGAAAAGATCTTACACCACGCATGCTGGCGGGAAGATCAATGGCATAAGTAACATTGTTGATCTTCCTGGTCACAGGAAAAGGGCCCACAAACCTGGGACCTAACTTGGGCGAGGGCTGTTTCAGGGTTAAATGACGTGTGGACACCCAGACCAGGTCTCCTGGTCGGAACTTCCATTCTAAGAATAGTTTCTTGTCAGCTTGACCTTTCTGACTTTGAAAAGCCTTTTCCAAATTACTTTTCACGATTCCCCAAATGGTTTTGAACGACTTTTGCCAAGCCTCCAGAGCTGGAAACGGAGTGGAGGCTACTGGCAATGGGGAAAACTTGGGCAACTTTCCAGTTACCACCTGAAATGGAGAGAACCCAGAGGAAGAGCTTTTCAAATTATTGTGCGCAAATTCTGCATATGGCAAAAACTTGACCCAATCATCTTCTGCAAAATAGCACCTCAAAAACTGTTCCAATGACTGATTAACCCTCTCCGTCTGACCATTGGTCTGTGGGTGGTAGCCTGACGAAAATGACAGTTCCATGCCCATTTCATGGCAAAATGCCCTCCAAAATCTAGAAACAAATTGGACTCCCCGATCTGACACTATGTTTTCCGGAATGCCATGAAGTCGGAAAATGTGGATGATGAAAAGATCGGCCAACTCCTGGGCTGAGGGGAGTCCTTTCAAGGGCACAAAATGGGCCATTTTACTGAAACGGTCGACTACCACCCAAATGACCGACATGCCTTCAGACCTTGGAAGCTCACCTACAAAATCCATGGACAAATGGGTCCATGGTTCACTCGGAGTGGGCAAAGGCTGCAACGTTCCCACAGGTGCCAGACGGGAGGGTTTGCTTTTTGCACACACTGCACACTCTCTAACATACTCCTTGCAGTCCGTTGCCAGAGAAGGCCACCAAGCACATCTAGCAATCAAGTCTTGCGTTCTGGAGGCCCCTGGGTGCCCGGCATTCTTGTGCGAGTGGAACATCTGCAAAATCTGGAGACGAAATGGCAGTGGCACAAACATAACCCCTTCAGGCTTTCCCTCAGGGACATCCTGCTGGAAGGGACCTAAAGTCTCCGTCCAGTCTTTCCAAGTCTCTGTGGCTCCCAGCACTACCTTCTGTGGAACAATGGTTTCTGGCTCTGAGGGCTGTGCTGTCTCCGGCTCAAAACATCTGGATAAAGCATCCGCCTTAATGTTTTTACTACCTGGAGTGTACGTAATTACAAATCTAAATCTCGAGAAAAACAGTGACCACCGAGCCTGACGGGGACTCAATCTCTTAGCCCCCTCAATGTATTCCAAATTCTTGTGATCAATGTAGACTGTAATCGTATGTTCTGCTCCTTCTAGCAAATGACGCCATTCCTCAAAGGCCAACTTAATGGCTAGGAGCTCCCTGTTGCCTATGTCGTAGTTTTTCTCTGCTGGTGAAAACCTCAGAGAGAAATAGGCACACGGGTGTAATCTTCCCTGCAGCCCAGAGCGTTGAGACAGCACAGCCCCTACCCCAACTTCAGAGGCGTCCACCTCTACAATGAATGGATAAGAGGTGTCTACGTGTCTCAATATGGGTGCAGAGCAAAACAGTTCTTTCAAAGTGGAGAAAGCGGCCAAAGCTTCGGGGGACCAGTGGTTGGTATCTGCCCCTTTTTTAGTGAGACTGGTGAGGGGTGCTATGACTGTGGAGTACCCCTTTATGAACCTTCTATAGTAATTCGCAAACCCTAAAAATCTCTGAAGAGATTTGAGTCCTACTGGCTGGGGCCATTCTAGGACAGCAGAGACTTTGGCGGGATCCATAGAAAGGCCCGAGGTGGAAATTATGTATCCCAGAAAAGCGACGGATGTCACCTCAAAAATGCATTTCTCCAATTTGGCATAAAGCCTGTTTTGTCTAAGCTTGTGCAGCACGAATTTGACATGAGCCCTGTGCTCAGAGAGGTTGTCTGAGAAGATCAGTATATCGTCCAGGTATATTAGGACAAATTTACCCAACACCTCCCTGAAAACTTCATTAATGAGTTCCTGGAAGACGGCCGGGGCGTTACACAACCCGAAGGGCATCACCAGGTACTCGTAATGCCCGTCGGGTGTGTTAAAGGCCGTCTTCCATTCATCGCCATCTCTGATCCGCACCAGATTGTATGCACCCCGCAAATCCAATTTCGAAAAGATCTTAGCATTGGTGACTTGGGTGAATAAATCGTCTATCAAAGGTAATGGATAGCGATTTTTAACTGTGATCTTATTCAGTCCCCGGTAATCAATGCATGGCTGAAGGCCTCCGTCTTTTTTCTTTACAAAAAAGAACCCTGCTCCGGCAGGCGACCGGGAAGGACGAATGAATCCCTTAGCTAAGTTTTCACGCATATACTCTTGCATGGCCACCTTTTCTGGCCCAGACAAATTGTAAAGATGACCTCTAGGGGGCACACAACCGGATCGGAGATCAATCGGGCAATCGAAAGGGCGATGTGGAGGTAGTTTATCGGCAACTTTGGGGCAAAACACGTCCGAAAACTCAGCATATTGTTCTGAAACACCCTCCACATGAATCCTGGTCTGGCCTAAGGTCACCTTCACTAAACAATGACGAAAACAGTGGGCTGACCAGCTCGTTAGCTGACCGGTAGCCCAATTTATCTGAGGGGAGTGAAGGTGTAACCACGGCATGCCGAGGATGACTGTGGAGGTTGTCATGCGCAACACAAAAAACTGCAACTTCTCTTTATGCAGAACCCCTATGGTGACTTCCACCTCTGGTGTCTGGGACAGCGGATGATTACGCTGTAAGGGGGAATCATCTACTGCCGTAACCTGAAGGGGTGGTTTAACTGGTGTGAGCGGAACACCCAATTTCTTTGCAAATTCGTAATCCATAAAATTAGCCGCTGAGCCTGAATCAATGAAGGCCTCAGAGACTTCAGATTTATCTTCCCATGTAATCACACAAGGAAGAAGTAACCGTTTATCCTCTAGGGGTAAGAGCTGTACGCCTAGGGTATTACCCCCAACTACTCCTAGGCAGTGGCGTTTCCCGACTTCTTAGGGCAATTTCATACTCTATGACCCCCCTCTGCACAATAAAGACACAACTGCTCAGAAATCCTGCGTCTCCGCTCCACTTGAGACAGTTTTGACCGACCAATCTGCATTGGCTCGGGGGGGAGGTGAAACGGGAGGAGATGGAGTTACTGGAGGCGTAGCGTAGGACACCATTTTAACATTGTTTCTACCCCTGGTCTGCCTTTGATAACGTATTCTGCGATCAATTCTGATTGCTGATGAAATGGCCTCATCGACGGTTTTAGGTTCAGGTTGACTTAACATAAGATCAGAGACCTCATCTGATAACCCTGATAAGAAACAGTCTAAAAGAGCATAGGTGTCCCACCTGGCTGAAACTGACCACCTCCTAAATTCGGCAGCATACTCCTCGACCGGACTCTTGCCTTGACGCAATAACTTGAGCTTTCGCTCAGTGACGTAGCTAAGGAGTTGTGGGCCCCGATGCATGTTTTACAGTGGGGCCCCCCAAGCACTCTATACATAGCAATTGATACGGCTCACCAAAACCTGCCAATGGCAACTACAGTGTCTGAGTTGCAAGAAGGGGTTGGGGAACAGTTTGTTAATAATTACCACTATTCAAAGTATCTATAGAAGTGATTATTTTGAGCACAGGACCAATAGAGAGCTAATACTGTAGTTGAGGAAGGGCCCTTTTGGGCCCCTCTGGCCCAAGGGCCCCGATGCGGTCGCAACTTCTGCAACCCCTATTGCTACGCCCCTGCTTTCGCTCAGAAGTCGAGGCAATGTCTGGATCGTCGTAGATTACTGCCATGGCCTTAAAAAATTCATCTACGGAGATTAAGGCTAAATCCCCAGCAGGTAAACTGTATGCCCAGGTTTGGGAGTCGCCTGATAACGAAGTCTTAATAAACGTGACCCTTTGGGTCATGGTTCCTGAAGATCTAGATCTCAACTCAAAGTATGACAACACTCTACTCCTAAAATTTCGAAAGTCAGATCTGTGACCAGAAAATTTTTCAGGTACAGGCATGCGTATGTCTGTGCTAGGAGGGGATCGCACCTCGTCCACAGCCGTCTGGAGGGTTCTTAAAGAACCGGACAAACCGTCAATCATAGCTTTGTGATTACCCAGCACTTGGTTGATCGAGTCCACCGAAGTGGTAAGTGCGCCCCGACGGTCAGTGTGTGCGTCCATTTGCATTTTGGGTCTGGCGTTCTGTAACGATCGGTGTAACACAGAGAGGGTCTGATTACCGGTGATCTGCAGTATCACCTAGAATGCAGATATATACCCGATTATTGATGATCTGCAGTATGACCGATAATCAGATATATCTCTAACCTCTTGACACCTGAGTTATATGAGTGTTTGATGCAACAGTAATACTTTGAGGAAAGCACCCGTAAGAAGGGTGCTAAGCAGTGAGAGATACTGCTAGAGATCAGATTCCTTCCACAGGTCTGATGCTCCCCACGGGGTGGAGCCAGGCTGAGAGTGGAAAGGACAGAACGTGAGTGACACCAAAGAGGGAGTGTCACTGACAGATCTGTGAACTATCTCTTAACAGGAGAGATAGTTCTCGAGGTCGGACAGGCCAGGTCGTTAACACACGGACAGATAAATTACAAAGACAGGAAACAGATGCAGAGTCCTGAGACCAGCAGAGTTTGGCAACAGAGTATCAGAATGACAAAGGTACAAAATCAGAGATCAGAAGAATGGTCAGGGAAGCAGGAGGTCATAACAGATAATCAACAATGCCTAGACTTGAGTGTGAGCTCCAAGATTCTCAACACTCCTGGAACTAGACTAGATAATATTAATAATACAGATGGTACAGAAATCCTAGACTTAAGGGGCATACAGACATGCGACTAAAGTCGTTGGTAACGAACGACTAACGATCGTTTATAACGACGATCGTTACAAAATAACCGCTAACGACCGTTAAGGGTAACGATCAGCGACTGAAGTCGTTGCAAACTGGAAATCCGTCCTGGCGGATTTTTTGTAACGACGATCGTTAGCAAAAGTACGTGTGTATGCTGATCGTTACAAAAACGATCGTTCGTTAAGTACCGTACATGCGCAGACAGAGAGAGAGAGACAGAGAGATGTATATAGATATGTATATAGATATATATATATATATATGTATATATAGATGTAGATAGATGTATATAGATAGAGATATATCTATCTATATCTCTCTCTCTCTGTGTGTATATATATATATATATATATATATATATATATATATATATATATCTGTACGCAACTTCCTCTTTCCTACTGGCCATTAACAATGACGTTCGTTCCGGGTTCATTGATCTGAATAACGTTTAGCATAATAGATGCGCTGCATCATACGTTCGTCACTTCCGCATCGTTCGTTCGGAAACGATCTGATCGTTTGCCACTTTCAACACCTCTTTACTAACGACCTTTTCATTTCTCTCCTTAATTGATCGTTCGTCGTTGCTTACGAACGATCGTTATCGCATGTCTGTACGTAGCTTAAGGTGTGAGTTCCTTGATCATCAACACCTTGAAAACTGGTCTAGATTATAACACAGATATTAACAGAATTCCTAGACTAAGGTGTGAGCTCCTTGATCGTCAACACCTAAGAAACTGGTCTAATAAACACAGATACTGACAAGGTCTGAGTGCTACCACGTAGTGATCGCAACGCCAGACACCAGAGAAATGACCAGCACCCAGTATATATACACCAGCGCTCTCCAGCGCCTCCCCTAAGTGCTGGACCAATGGAAGCTGCAGAAATTGGCAGCTGACCGGCTTGGTCAGCTGACCCCCTTCTGACTGTCATAAAGGCCCTGCCTCTCTGCGCGCGCGCGCGTCCTCCTAAACCAGTGTGGACGATCAGTCCCAGCCACACCAGACATGTGTTGTAATGTTTCTGCTGTGTTGGATGCAGAATCCGCCGCACTGCTGTCCGTGCGTGCGGCGTTTTCTCCGCATTCAGCATTACTGATAGAAGCAGGCCTATGCGTACAACCTGCTGCGTCGGACGCGGAAACCGCCGCCCTGTTGTCTGAGCATGCGGCGGTTTCTCCGCGCTCCGACTGCGCGCCAGCTGCCATGTTGAACGCGGAATCAGCCGCTTTACTCTGAGTACTGGCGGCGGCTTTTCCGCGTTTCCTCACACTTTACTAACATTACTGTACATATATTCCTCAGCGCTGTTGTCACCCCAATTCTGTTACTACACTCTGCAGCCACCCAGTGCTCAAAAAGGGTACATAGTGTCCACCACCATGGGACAAACAATATGCCAGGCTTAGTAGGATTGCCACAAAAGTTTAAAAGTGTTTATTCCACAATAATTAAAGTTTAAAACAAAACAACTTACATTGTGGGTCCATGCACACTGGACCCAATGCATACAAATCACTTACAAGGTTTTTGCACTGAAACAAATCAAAGTGCACCTTATCACATATGTAGGTTGGTACATTCAGAGATAGCCCGTCTCTCCTTCCCTACCAGGTTTTGTCTCTATGCCGTCATCAGGGGATATGGAGAGCAGGCTGAGTCAGGGCTATTATATAACGAACAGTAAATTCAAATATAAACATTCAATTACCTTAATCAGTATGTAATCTACTATCACCAATATTTTATTTGGAAATAAAGGTGCATTGTTTCCGTGCTGCGTCCATCACTATTTACAAGCTTATAATTTAAAAAAGGTTTGTAGTATACCCCCTTCAAATGCATATTTAAAAAGTTCAGACCCTTAGGTAACTATTTGTCTTTTTTTTTTTTTTTTTTTTTTATTAAAAAATGTATTTGGGTAATATTTTGGAGTGTGACATAATCAGTTCATTTTTAATGTTGTTGAATGTGTCAATTGTAATGTAAAAAATGTGTAGATGTAGTTTTATTATTTGGCCACAAGATGGCCACCTTCATTTTTGTTTTCCCTCCTTGTACTTCTCGCAAAGCGGAAGTACAAGTGGGATGTGGAAATTTTTCCGGGCAGAAGAACTGAAGCCTCGTGTGAGCGCTTCGGTTTTTCTGCGGGGGACAGGGATCGGGAACCATGTTCCCATTCACTGATCCCAGGGCTAGCGGCGGACACCACGGGGACATGGGGGCGCGCCCGCGATCGCGCGCTGGAGCGCACCGAAGCGCAGGAGAGCAGCACAGCAGCCGCCCGGACATGAGCTTCACGTCTGGGCGGCGGAAATGGTTAAGGTAATTGAATGTTTATATTTGAATTTACTGTTCGTTATATAATAGCCCTGACTCAGCCTGCTCTCCATATCCCCTGATGACGGCATAGAGACAAAACCTGGTAGGGAAGGAGAGACGGGCTATCTCTGAATGTACCAACCTACGTATGTGATAAGGTGCACTTTGATTTGTTTCAGTGCAAAAACCTTATAAGCGATTTGTATGCATTGGGTCCAGTGTGCATGGACCCACAATGTAAGTTGTTTTGTTTTAAACTTTAATTATTGTGGAATAAACACTTTTAAACTTTTGTGGCAATCCTACTAAGCCTGGCATATTGTTTGTCCCATGGTGGTGGACACGGTGTACCCTTTTTGAGCACTGGGTGGCTGCAGAGTGTAGTAACAGAATTGGGGTGACAACAGCGCTGAGGAATATATGTACAGTTTTCGCAGTTCCATTTTGGATTGGAATCTACCTCTGGCAGCTAACTCTTTCTACTTGTGTGAAAAGCTTGATAAACCCTTTTTGCAACATTTACTAACATTACAGCTGAGGTTTCTGTCTTTACTAAAGGAAAAAAAGTTTCAAATTCTACATAATTTGTTTTTAAATAAGGGCCTATTTGTTCATTAGTGGTGAATATAAGGGGCAATGGTTGGTTCAGCAAATTATTTGGAAAATATAATTTACAATATACAATATGTTACATTATAGGATAGAATAGTCAACATGTTTACAGTTAGTTAACCATCTCACATCTCTGAATAACAGACGTGTACCTTGGGTCTGCAATATCTGTTGAACCTGGATTGGTATAAACAAGCACTTGGGAGCACCCTCCAAGCTCAGGGTATATAGTGTGTGCCAAGATCCTGGCCCCTATACCACAAGGGGCAAAAATGCAACACTTCCTGGAAGGATCGGCACCACACAAACAGTTGTATTTATAAGCTCTTCACATCTTTATTGCATTAAAAAATCGACAAGGCAGCTGCCTTGTCGATTTTTTAATGCAATAAAGATGTGAAGAGCTTATAAATACAACTTTTTGTGTGGTGCCGATCCTTCCAGGAAGTGTTGAACCTGGATTGGTACAAACAAGCACATTTTCTTTTTCATGCTCTGTATAAAGGGGGCCATACACTAGGCGACCACGCAATCAATCGACCATCCAATTTGATTATTATATTCCAATTGGATGAAAATTGGTGCTGCCAAATGCATGCCCAACCGACAAAGCGACCAATTTCGGGACAGAAATTGGCCGCAAAGTCGATCGCGCACGTTGGTAAATTTCGGGCCAAGGTTGGTTGGTCGGGTGCGCGGCGGTACGGTGGCCGATTTGCGAATGAGCGACGAAACCCCCGCCGCATTGTATCAATGTGTGTAGTGCATTTATACATTACCTGTCCGGTGGCAGCCTCGGCGCGGTTTCCGTCCATCTGGACGGGTTCCGCATGCACGCCGGTAGCGTCAGACGCTATCCGCCGCTAGCGTGTATGCAGTTGTTACCTGGCGAGATGGACGGACACCGTGTGGAAGCTGGTTCAGGACAGGTAATGTATAAATGCACTACACTACATACTTTTATACATTTGGGGGCAGCGGCGAGGGGGATGCGGCGGCTCAGCGGATTCTCTGATGATTTCATGCTGAAATCGGACGGGAATCGGCCTGTAGTTTATGGGCAGATTCGATTAGAGACATGTTTATCTCTAATCAGATTCGATTAGAGATAAATTTGTCTCTTGGTCCAATCTGCCCATATTCATTCTAATGTATGGGCACCTTAACTCAGGAGATGAACATAAGTGAAAGGAAAGTGTCGGTGGATCCTGGTTGCTGGAGGGATTTGTCTTTCTGAAAGGCGCATAGTCATCTATACTGGGTGCTAAGGACTGGGTGCCCAGAATTTATTTTACTACCTGATAGATACATTAGAACTGCGGTGGCTTTAGCTAACGCTAAGCACACACTTTAATTATAATTGGCCAATCACAGACCAATTTTACCACATCTGTGTGGTATGAGGACCAGAAGATTTTGAATACTAAAGCTTGGTCTTTGAAAAATGAAAGATCAAAGATAATCTGCAGATAACCTTGGTAAAAAAAAAATAAGACCTCCAAAGATGCAGAGGAAACATATTTATCTCTCAGTCTTTCAGATCCATCCCGGTGGATCTGATCTGCAGACGATTGTCCATTAAAAAAGGTGTGTATGAGATCTGCAGATATTTCTTAACTTTTGTGTGCACAGGCATGGGTGAAAAAGAAGGAAGTAAATCGACTATGAATGCATTTTGCAGGAACTGATCGTTTGCATGTTTACAGCATCTTTAGAGAGATCAGTCTTTCAAACCTCCCTGACAAACCTCTACGACAGATAAATTCCTCAGTTTGCAAAGATTTGTATCTGATGGGGTGATAAAGGACACATCTGGGGTAATAAAAAACCAAGATCTACTTACCTGGGGCTTCCTCGGGCCCCTGGCAGGCAATATGTCCCACACTGCAGCTCCGGTGTCCCGGGCTCCCTCCCTTGCAGATGTCTTCTGCAGCTGCGCAGGCCACATCAGCACGATCACAAGCGGCGCGGCCAGGCGCAGAAGATGTTGACCTGGTGAGGTCAGCATCTGCATCGGAGGAGACCCCGGGACACCGTCTGGGAGCAGAGCTGCGCTGAGGGACACATAAGCTGCCAGGGGGTGGAGGAAGGCCCAGGTAAGTAGACCTTGGCTTTTTTATCACCTCTGACCTGTCCTTCAAGAATAGACTGTTAAGGTAAGCTCTCATACTACATGGAGGTGGTAAAATTGGCCAATGATTGCCCAATCAAAATTGGATGTGTGTATGCACCCTAAAGCCTGACCAACATTTTCAATCATGATTGGGCAATCACTGACCGATTTTACCATCTCCATGAAGTATGAAAGATTACCTACACAATCTGTTCATAGTATTCAATATCTGTTTACCCTCATATTACGTACATGAAGGTCAGTGTTCTCCCCAGAAATTTTTTCCAGCCAGGTGGCATGAAAATGTAGCCGGGTGGGGTGCGACAGGGGAATTCAGGGCTGGTGCAACTCTGCTTACCGCACAGGATGAGGAGAAACGATGACACCCGGTGCTTACCAAAATTGGCTGGCTGAAGCACTCCTCTAAAAGAGCCTGATGATAACACTGAATATTGGTGTTCTAGTTGCATTTCATACTAGGGGTGATTATTGCATTTAATAGGTCGGTTAATTCAGGTATCATACAACTGTGTTTGTTGCATTTCATAAAGGAGGGGGGGGGGGTGATTTTTGCTTTTCATATGGATGTTATTTGCTGCTGGGGTCGAGGGGTATTGCAGATAGTGTACAGGGTCAGTCAGTATCATACTAAATTATCTGCAATACTGCTGGACCCCAGCAGCAAATAACATCCATATGAAATAACATGCATGTGAACTCTGCAAGAATTACTCCCCACCCACACACTGCCCTTTCAAGCCACCTGCACACACTTTCAACACAGGATCGTGTTCCATATTTACTTTTTTTGATCAGTGGGCAACTTTTACCAGACTTTTCCCAATTACCAGAGCCAGATTTGTACTTTTTACTGCTCTAGGCCAACTTTTTACAATTGTAAATCAAGTAAGGTATATGAGCACTTCTGACACAGACAGCATTCAGCACCATCCCCCATCTCCAGCAAGTCAGCTTACCTAAATTGCAGCTGACTTCAGTCATCGTTTGTTTGTCTTCCCAGGTCCCCTATAGCTTGAAAGCTCTGCAGACTAAAATATATCAGATAAAAAGTGCTCCTGCTCATTAGTGGACACACAGATCTCATACCAGTGGAAGAATGATCAGAGTTCCTGTGATGGGTCGTTCGCGAACGAGCCGGCTCTAATGGCCCATACTTACGGGCTACAATTGTCGTCGCAACACGCGGCGCGAGCGTGTTGCGGCGACAGGTCGCCCGTGAGTATGGGCCGTCGCACGGGCGCACACCCCGAACTGTCGCCCGTCGCTGATGTCGCCAGGCGATTGAAAGTTTCAATCGCCTGGCGACAGTCGCCGCAGCACCTCCGCCGCAACTGTCGCTAGTCCGCGTGAGTACGCGGACTAGCGACAGCAACCACCATTGAGGTATGCGGAGCTTCCGGCGGGGGGAGGAGGAACGTCGGCGACAGCTTCCGTCGCGCCGCTGGTCCCTCTTCCGCGTGTGTACGCGGAGGAACCTGG
Source organism: Hyperolius riggenbachi (assembly GCF_040937935.1). NCBI lineage: Eukaryota > Metazoa > Chordata > Amphibia > Anura > Hyperoliidae > Hyperolius > Hyperolius riggenbachi. Next base: position 92,916 of record NW_027152448.1, on the reverse strand, counting down.
CGAGGAACTGTCGCTGGCCTGTCGCCCACACGCTCACGTGTGCTGGCGACACGCCACTTTTGCTGCCCGTGAGTATGGGCCATAAGAGCCGGCTCTTTGCTACGGACGACAAGAGCCGGTTCTCAGTTTCAAAAGATCCGATGCCTCAGCCGCCCCACACAGCCCTGCTTTGGTCTGTAATAAAGGGCGCTGAGGCATGCTGGGAGATGTAGTCCTCCTCTCGCCGCTTGTAGGAGTGTATGGGGCGGAGCAGAGCAGTAGCAGGAGGGATTGCACCAGTCAGAGAAGCAGTCTGGAGTTGTCATGGAGACGGGGGCGGGGCTTTTACTCCGATTCTGAGTGGTGTCTAGTGATATTTAATGAAGAGCCGATTGAGAGCCGTAAGAGCCGGCTCTTTAATGGGAGCCGATTCAGAAGAGCCGATTCTCCGAGAAGAGCCGGAATTCCCATCACTACTGCAGTGGGAGAGCTGCAGCTGTCAGCCTGTGTGCAATGGTAGTAGGCTGATAGCCACGGTCCCTGCCCACAACTCATACTTACAGAACAGCTTCAAGGCAGCCCTAGGCAACAGCAGTGCAAGACTCATCTTCTCTGGTGCGGAGGTCGGACTGCGCAGGTCGCCATAGCATGACATCACTTACTGAGCTAAGGCTCACTTCTGTACTGCGTAGCGGTACGCAGCTACTTCTTCCTGGCCAGCCCGGAACTACAGATTAATTGTCGGGTGACCAGGAAGTATTCATGCGCCGGCAGCAGGATGGTTGGAAAATAGTCCCCCCTCACCATCCTGCTGCTTGAAGTTGTGAGGGAGTCTGGGGGGTGGGGAGGTGGCAGATGCTTAAGGGGGGTGGGGGTGGGTGGATAGAATAATAAATTATATTTTATTTTAAAAAAAAGTAGTGACCTGACGCAGGGACTGGTGCCCCCCCCCCCTGGCTAGGGGCCCCATAGCAGCCGCTCTGGCGTTATTTCTACGCCACTGCTTAGGCGGCAGGCAGAGTAGTCAAAATCCAGGCAGAGGTTGGTGCAGGCGGCCGGCAGAGAGTAGTCAAAATCCAGGCAGAGGTCGGTGCAGGCGGCAGGCAGAGTAGTCAGGCAAAAATCGGTAACAGTAAAGCTATGTACCAACGTCGCAATTTTATTGACCGACAATTTTTGGAGCGTCGGTCGTTTCCGCGATATCGCGACATAGGTACAGGCGCACGACCACGCAAATGTTGCGCCGCAATAACAACCATCACGGTAGATCAGATTGCTAAGATTAGTGTGGGACTGGGAGCTGGAAAAACTAAGGAAATCCACGTGCTGGCCAAGCAGCAGTAACCCTGTGTTATCACTCCCAAAAGAAACCTGCAGCAAGTCTTCACTGTGAGCAGCAACACCTGATTACTGCTGCTTGGCCAGCTAGTGGATTTCCTCACCTTTTCCAGCTCCCAGTCTGACACTTGCTAAGATCCTTCACGACTCCCTCGCAAAGTACAGCGATCGCTTGAAGTTTTGTTTGCTCCCGACGTGTAATGTCGCGTGATGTTGTGCATACCCTCCGGCAGGAAGAGGAGTCACTGATGACTGTTAAGGGGACGTCGCAAAACCCGTCGGGTGGAGAGTACAGAGAGTAAGGCAGATCAGCAGAAGCACAAAGCTCAGAAGGTGCTGGGAACCAAATGGCTATATTGTTAACATCCTGTGCTTTCATATGAGCTTATCTGCCATCTCTGCCATGGCAGTCAGCTGACATGGGGAGAGCTCAAATTAGAACTTGTGGTTAGAGACAAATGAGCAGGAATTAGACAGGCTAAACTCTCTAAACACATACAGGTAGCATTTCTCTCTGTTTTCCTTCTGTCCTGTGCCAGAGTTGAGGTTCAGATGGGGAATTAGACAGCCTAAACCAGGGGTTGGGAACCTATGGCTCGGGAGCCAGATGTGGCTCTTTTGATGGCTACATCTGGCTCACAGTTAGGGGTTAATTCACTAAGCTACACTGCTCAAGCAGCGCGGCTTAGTGTGACAGCGCAATTAAAATTTTCAAAGTAGGCACGCTACTGCACTACTAATAAACTCGCGCTCCACCCAAAACTAACAGCTGCTCTAATTGTCCCACCCTAGATCCTGCCAGGTCCAGTGACTTTGTAGGACGAGATCCCTGCACTTTAATTGGCCCAACAGGCTGCCTGTCACTTGGGTAAATTGCTGATGTTGTTGAAGACGTGTCTGACACTTCTGCTGCCTGGAGGATCAACTGTATTCACATCACCATGGCAACAGGTTCATGAGCCCTCTGCTGCGCATGCACACTGTCCCAGTCTGAAACATGTTGTATGGCTCTCACAGAAATACATTTTAAAATATGTGGCGTTTATGGCTCTCTCAGCCAAAAAGGTTACTGACCCCTGGGCTAAACTCCCTATATGCATACCAGGCGCATTTCTCTGATTTCCTTCTGTCCTGTGCAATATTTCGGGTTTACGTAGATGTCGCCACACCGCACGCCGTACTGCCGCTGATTGGCCGCCGGCCTGCTGGGAACCAGGAGGAAGCAAAGAGAAGATGGGGATCCCGGTGAACGGCAGAAGTGTCCTGGAGTCCTGCACAGCAGCACCGTTCACCGCGCAGGACCCAGGTAAGCTGTCAGCATTGTTTTTTAGCTTCCAGCATGTAAGCCTTAGCTCGAGCTACGCTCGGGATTACCGCCAGGGAGGTTAAGAAGGAGATTAAAAATTAACTCTTGGGAGAAAACTCAGGAGGAAAGGTGAATTAAATAAGGGCATATATCTCTTATGTCTGATGATGTAAGAATACATGTTTCCTTTGTATGCTCTTCGAAACGCCTGGTACACACTTTCAATTTTGATTGGCCAAACACTGATCAATTTTACCACCTGTAGTATAAGGGTCAACTGATTTTTAAAACTATGAGCAGATTGTGTAGATAAACCCTCATACTACACGGAGGTGGTAAAATTGGTCTGTGATTGGACAATCATAATTGAAAGTGTGTGCCAGGCTTTAAGCTGTGCATACACACATCAATATTCTCCAATGTGGCAAAGCGATCGATCACTCTCTGATCAGAATCTGACTAGATTAGGTTGATTCATACCTCAACCACCACACTTATTTTCAACTGAGTTCAGCAGGAAATCTATTGAAAATGAATCGAGCCGCAGTGTTGCACTGGTGAATGCAGTACACCGCTATGGACCCATCGACTGACTGCCACTCTTGCTCCGCCCCCAGTCATTAATTCTCCATCCTGCCTGATGAATATTTCTGATTGATTTTAGGCCAAAATTGATCAAAATTCAATCAGACATGATGGTGGTGCAAACTCTCTGGCAGACTCGATCAGAGTAACCAAATCTGCCATTAATTGAATGAGAAAATTGATGCATATATGGCCTTCTGCAATTGTACTCAATAAATTCAGCTTTGGCTTTCTTTACATTGTTGTTCCTTTAAATTCCTTGGTAAACATTCTGTGTTGAGTTGAGTTGTAGTCATTGTCATTGTTTATCCTGGGATGTACATCCTGAGCAGGGCCGTGCAGAGGGTCCTTAAATGGGGGGTGCTCAAATTTCAAAAAGAGGCCTACCCCCATTCTTCCCCCACGCCCCCCCCCCCCCCCCCCCACACACACACACACAGACAGACACACACATTAAGTCACAGAAGAGCTGGCTGGATTTCAATAGTGTGGACCTGTCACTGGTGGCCACATGTTCCTGGCTAGGGGTATTTGTTGTCATGTGGGTGCTGAATGCAGATGCTGGGTGCCATGTGGGTTCTGGGTGCGGGTACAGAGTGACATGTGGGTTCTGGTTATGAGTGGGTATCAGGTGTCATGCAGGTGTTTATTGCAAGTACTTAGTGTCATGTAAGATCTGGGTGCATGTACTGGATGTCATGTGGGTGCTGGGTGCAGGTACTGGGTATGACATGGGTGTGAATACTTGGTGCCCTGTACTGGGTGTTGGCTATGGGTGTGTATTGGTTATCACAAGGGTTTTAAATGCAGATACTTTGGGTGCAGGTGCTGTTTAAAGAGACTCTGAAGCCTTAATAAAAATGGCTTTTATCCTTATATATAGCAGGGGCATGTGTGCCCCTGCTAAAACGCCGCTATCCCGCGGCTGAACTAGGGTCCTTTCCCCTCCAAATCCCCAGACCAACTTGGTCGTAGATTTTGCTACCCCTGTGCGCTTCCATGTGAGGCAGAGCTATGAGCTGCAGCCCTGCCTCACAGGCGTCTATCAGCGGCGGATCTCCGCCTCTCCCCGCCCCTCTCAGCGAAGGCAGACTGAGAGGGGAGAGGCGGAGATCAGGCATGGTCGGAAGAGCCAATTTCCGATTCCGCGGTAATTCCGCATACCGCCACTACCGAAATTCCGTTACCGTTTCATTCCGACGGTATACCGGAGCTGTTCCGCGGAATTCCGAGGTATACGGAATTCCGTCGGAAAAACTTTTAAAATCCCTCCTCCTCCTCCTCCTCCTCCATCCATCCATCCATCCATATCATCCAGTAGGAAATTGCAGATTTTGAAAACAGCTTATACTGTATACCATAGCTGGGATTTGAACCCAGGATGCAGTGTGTAGTAGGTATCTGTCTTACCCTCTAGACCATGAACCACACTACATGGTAAAGCTGGCCTAGTATAAACCATACTAGGAGGGAGAGGAGGAGGAGGAGGAAGAGGAAGAGGAAGAGGAAGAGGAAGAGGGAGGAGGAGGAGGAGGAGGAAGAGGAGAGGAGGAGGAGGAGAGGAGGAGGAGGAGGAGGAGGAGGAGGAGGAGGAAGGAGGAAGAGGAGGAGGAGGAAGAGTTTTGGTGTCGGAATTATAAAATTTCCGCGGAATTCCGTTTGAGATGTATAGAAATTCCGTTCCGACTAACGGAATCGGAATTATTAATTATTAATTCCGTCCAGAATCACGAAATTAAAAATTCCGCGGAATTTTCCGACCATCCCTAGCGGAGATCCGCCGCTGATAGACTCGTGTGAGGCAGGGCTGCAGCTCATAGCCCTGCCTCACACGGAAGCGCTCCCCGGGCAGCATAGGGGGGATTTGGAGGGGAAAGGACCCTAGTTCAGCCGCGGGATAGCGGCGTTTTAGCAGGGGCACACATGCCCCTGCTATATATAAGGAAAAAAGCCATTTTAATTATGGCTTCAGACTCTCTTTAAGTGGGTGCTTGCTGCAGATAGTGGGAGCCATTTGGAGGCTGTATGCAGGTATGAGTACTAGGTGCAATGTCAGGCCTAGGTGCAGGTACCTAGTGGTGAGTGTTAGTACTAAGTGCCAGGGAAGGGGTGTGGGTGGATCATGGGAGTAGTAGAGGTTAATGTGGGTGCTACAGGAAGGGAAGTCATTGGGAGTGCTGGGGGAGGGAGAGTTCAATTTAGGTGCTGGAAGAGGTCATTATGGGTGCTGCTGGGGACAGGTGCTGCTGGGGGAGGGAAAGGTCAATGTGGGTGCTGGGGGAGGGAGGGGTCAGTGTGGGTGCTGGGAGTCAGGCAGGATCACTGCAGTGCTAATGCTGAGGAGAGGTGGTCAGTATAGGTCCTATGGAGGAGAAGAGGTCAGTATGGGTCCTAGGTGGAAGGAGAGGTCTCTGCTGTCAGAGCGACACCATCTTACCTCCTCCCACAAAGCTGTCTGGATGAGTACACAAGGATTCCTGTATGGCACCTCTTAACTCCCAAAGTGTCCCAGATGGAGAGGAGCTTTCTGTGTGTGGGGCTACCTGTGGGAAGGGGCAGAGCTTATCATGGCTGGAGGTGGAGCTTCATTTTTGCAGCCAAAGGGGCCTTTTATGGGGATTTAAAAGGGTGGGTTTTTTTTGGCAGAGCATCTACCTGATCTTGACAATAAAAAAGAGGTTTTATTGCTAAGGATCCTTTCACACTTTGTTGTGCAATGGACAAAATCATTGCCTGGCAATGCAAACGCAATGATAGCCCTATGGGGCAGTCTCATTGATCGCAATACATATTGTGGCACAATACGACGGGTTCCGTTGGGATAACGCAGTGGATGCACTTGCATTTACAGGGTAACATGCACATTTACATTAGCGGTAAGGCATACTTTCATGGTGCTGCATGCCTCGCTGCATGGTCACACCAAACTGTTAATGCGCGGTGCGACTTTTTGTGAGATGCTGTGATGTGCAGGGACATACCTAGAAGGAGCAGCCCATAGAATAGCAGAGGGACCCAGAGCTGTGAGGGGCCCCAACTACTAAGGTTCCCTTCCTACAATACAGTAGAGTAACCAGGCAGTTTGGTATGACCCAAAAACACTAGGATTACAAAACAGGGGACTATACTGCAGATCAGGTGGTTTGTAGCTACACTTGTTATGGGTGTGAGGATCATAATGGCCACACTTGTTGTATGACCCCTGTGAGATGGGCCCCAAGGGCTGTGAAGGGCCCCAAGGGGAGGGGTATGAACATTGAGGGACCCCCAGGTTATGATGGGCACCAAGGGGAGGAAAGGGAAGGGGTGTGAACATTGGGGGCCCCATGAATTGTAGTTACGCCCCTGGCGATGGGATTGAAGAAAAGTCGCATTGCAATGTACTTTGCAAGTGGGAAAAAAAAACTTTAATTGTTGTGCAAACCACTCAGGAAGTTCAGTTGTAAATCACCATCAGAATAGCACACTCACCGATCACATGTAGAGGTCCTGTACTTCTCTCTAGGGGGCGCTCCAGGCTGGGGTGCTGCACTCTGCAGATGAACTCTGACCCCTGGTCTGCCAGTGTCGGGTTGATCAGCAGGCTGGCTGTACAGCTGTATGTGTTGTCCGGCTGTCTCTGGGGTGTGATGTCTGCCATATTGTACTTGTTATCAGTAACAGCAATAAAGTCACCTGTACCTTTCCTCCTATACCAGCTGACTGACAGATCAGAAGGGAAATATCCGGAGATTCTGCACTGTAATTTGGATATTTTGTTGAGAATTAGATTCAATGTATCTAGATCTTCAATTTTTGGAATCCATGGAAACTCTGTGGAATAATCATAATTTATCATGAACAATTGGTTCAATACATATTTTTAAAGGACACCTAAAGTGAGAGGATATGGAGGCTGCCATATTATTTCCTTTTAAACGATGCAGATTGCCCAGCAGCCCTGCTGATCCTGTGTCACCAACAGGGCCGGATTTGTACTCTTTACTGCCCTAGGCCGCTGTCACCAGCGCCCCCCTTCAGTATAGGTAGCGAGATGATCCTACCCCCCCCCCCCTTCCCTCTAGTATAGGTAGCCAGATGACCCCCAGTATTGGTAGGCAGATGACTCCTCCCCCTTTCCCTACATTATAGGTAGCCAGATGACCCCTTCCCCCTTCCCTTTAGTATATGTAGCCAGATGACTCCTCCCCCTTTCCCTCCAGTATAGGTAGCCAGATGACTCCCTTAATCCTTCCTTTTCCCACCCCCCCTTTCAGTATAGGTAGCCAGCTCGCCTTCACACCGCAGCAGCCATCAGTGTCACTCATTTCACCACTCGTCTCCAGTGTAGAAGCCTCCTCTTCCTTTCCATCTCCAATGCTGCCCCAGTCCATAGCCGACGGCCACAATGCAAACGTGCACAGAGAGCAAGGTGGCTGCTGCACAGGCAGCGAGCAGCAGAGTAACGCGGTCAGACGCTAGCCTGATCTCCCTGCATTGCAGCATTTGCAAGCTTACAAATGCTGCACCAGTTTAGCCTGCTGCATTGGTGCCCCTGCTCCTGTGGTGCCCTAGGCCATGACCTAGGGGCCTTGGCCTAAAGCCGGCCCTGGTCACCAATACATATCTTAGCCATAGACCCTAAACAAGCATGCAGTTCAGATGTTTGATGTTTGACTACATTTGCTGCATGCTTTTTCAGGGTCTGTGGCTAAAAGTATTAGAGGCGGATGGTCATCATGACTGCCAGGCAACTGGCATTGCTTAAAAGGAAATAAACATGGCAGCCTCCATCGTATTCCTCTTGTTTCAGGTCTCCTTTAAGTATCACATATAAATGTCTCACAGTATGTTCCAAAAAACTTTATAAACACTTTTCTACTTTTTTCCACTTTTGTACTCTTTATGTACTGTATATTTCAAGTAAAGCTAACACTCCCTAAAGCATACCTCCAAACCTCATGTTAAGAAAGAGCCTCCAATCACACCCTTGGAACACCCCAAGTCACACATGCCACAAAGAATTAATAAGCAGAAGACATAGTTTTATAATTGAAACCACACAGGTCCTCTTTATCATCACTGCTTCTTCTTCATGCTAACATTTAAAAATGTAGATCAATTAATAGGATGCTTATAAAGTAAACACATATTTCAGCGGAAAGAGGGACAGTTGGGAGCTATGCATCTAGGACTTGTGCACAGATGCTTGGGGAGATCTTTACAAATCTTGGTAGTATTTATTTTCTAAACATATCTGTAAAGAAAAGGTGCCTATTTAGATTCTTACCTCAGTAGAGGGAAGCTTTTTGGATAATCCAACTAAGCATACCAAGCCCTGAACCCTCTTAAAAATCCCTCCAGTGTCCCCTATTGTTCTATTGAAGCCTCATTGGTCCATTAAAAGACCAGTAGAGGGAACTGGAGGGGATTTTAAAGGGATACTGTAGGGGGGTCGGGGAAAATGAGCTGAACTTACCCGGGGCTTCTAATGGTCCCCCGCAGACATCCTGTGTTGGCGCAGCCACTCACCGATGCTCCGGCCCCGCCTCCAGTTCACTTCTGGAATTTCTGACTTTAAAGTCAGAAAACCACTGTGCCTGCGTTGCCGTGTCCTCGCTTCCCCTGATGTCACTAGAAGCGTACTGCGCAGGCACAGACCATACTGGGCCTGCGCTGTGCGCTCCTGGTGACATCAGCGGGATCGAAGACACGGCAACGCAAGCCCAGTGGTTTTCAGACTTTAAAGTCAGAAATTCCAGAAGTGAACCGGAGGCGGGGCCGGAGCATCGGTGAGTGGCTGCGCCAACACAGGATGTCTGCGGGGGACGGTTAGAAGCCCTGGGTAAGTTCAACTCATTTTCCCCCGACCCCCCCTACAGTATCCCTTTAAAGATACTCTGGGACTTGCTATACTAAGTATAGCATGCCCAGGGCTTGTAGCTGCGTGTGCTGCACTGTTCGCCGGTTGTCAGTCTGGTATCGAGAGGGTACGGCATGGGATTGGTTCAGAGGATACTGTCATGGAAGTAACTGAATATAAGTACTTATGGTTAATTAAGAACATTAAATTAAATTTTTCATGGCTAGATTTTTATTTACTGTATATTCCTGCTTATAAGACTACTTTTAGCCCTTGAAAATCTTCTGAAAAGTCAGGGGTCATCTTATGCGCCGAGTGTCATTGATGCTGGGTGATACGCCCTCTCTTGTTATCGCCTCTCAGATCTCGCTGATGAGGACTGTAGTGATGCGGCGCAGGCGCACATGTGCGAGATCTGAGAGGCAGAGAAGGAGGTAAATAGGATACAAGGGTGGGTCAGAAGGGTGAAAGAGGCGTGTTTTATGCGCACAGTGATCTATTCTTCCATACCGCTCTGATAAACAGGTAGACATGGAGAGCTGACCAATCTACTTAAGCTGAGTACACACGTACGATAACGATCGTTCGAAAACGAACGATAACGACAATCGAACCGATAATCGCGCGTTCCAAATTTTCCAACGATCGTTTTTTTGGACGATAACGACCGTTATCGTTCAATCCGACCGATCCAACCCGGCGGATTTTTTCGGAAGATAATCGTTCAATCCTTGCAGTGTGTACAAAAATCGTCCGATAATGATTATCTGCGGAGTAGTACGCATGTTCTTATTGCCTGTCATAACGTCACTTCCGTTTGCGCACGCATTTTTTTATCGTTCGTCGTTCAGTACTTTATACTTCTATCGTTCACGTGTGTACACAATAGTTCATTACGAACGATCTTTTCGGTCTAATTTGAATATCGTGTAAATGTCACGAATCGTTCGTAACGAACGATCTTTATCGGACGTGTATACGAACCTTTAGGGAGAGTTGGCCAATTGAGTCAATCGTCTATATACTGTTATATACTGGGTACCACATACAGCACAACATCAGTATCTGTTCATAAAAAGCACCAGCATATGATTTTTTTTTTAATTTTTATTTGGTGTGCCTTGGAAGAGGGGTAGTCTTATACGGCAAGTATATCCAAAACTCTATATTTTAACTGTAAAAGTTGGGAGTCGTCTTATACACCAGAATATATGGTAATTTTAACTCTTGGTGGAAATACTCATTTCACCTGGGGAGGGGACTCCCAGATGCAACCATGAACCCAGGCTTCAATATCCCCCACCTCCTCCTGGGCACTGGAGGTGGGGAAGAGCCCCTTGTCCCTGGATTGGACAAAGGCTTTGGGGGAGAAGAAGAGACTTGGCCACCCCTCTCTTCCAGAGCCCCCCTCTCCCCCCATACCATTGACCTTATGGTGCTGGTGTAGCTCAGGCTGTGGAGCCCCACACGGCCCGAGCTCCACAATCTGGCTATTCCAGCCTGCATGGGTGACAAGGGGTTAAGGAGGCTTAAGTGGGGTTACCCCACATCATTTTTGTTTTTAAATATATTTTTTATAGCCAAATCACAGGTAAATTTGCCAGTGATCATTATACAGAAATATTGTGGCTGTACAACGATCCCCAGCAATAGCATTGCAAGTTCCTTCAGATTTCCACATGGTCAGCACACCAACCCTGAAACCCTGGCATGATATTCATTGTTCTTTCTATTTATGTATGTAAATTTACACTAACGATAGGTTATCATCATTTAACCACCTTAGCGGTATGGACGAGCTCAGCTCGTCCATTACCGCCGGTGGCTGCCGCTCAGGCCCTGCTGGGCCGATTTGCTCGCTGTAAAAAGCATCACACGCAGCCGGCACTTTGCCAGCCGCGTGTGCTTCCTGATCGCCGCCGCAGCGCGGCGATCCGCCGCGTGCAGCGGCGAAAGAGGGTCCCCCCAGCCGCCCGAGCCCTGCGCAGCCGGAACAAACAGTTCCGGCCAGCGCTGAGGGCTGGATCAGAGGCGGCTGACGTCAGGACGTCGGCTGACGTCCATGACGTCACTCCGCTCGTCGCCATGGCGACGAGCAAAATGAAACAAGGAAGGCCGCTCATTGCGGCCTTCCTTGTTACTGCGGATCGCCGGAGGCGATCAGAAATATGGGTTAGGAGCGCCCTCTAGTGGGCTTTCATGCAGCCAACTTTCAGTTGGCTGCATGAAATCATTTTTTTTTTATAAAAAAAAAACCCTCCCGCAGCTGCCCTGGCGATAGAACGCTAGGGTGGTTAACTGCATTAAAAAAAAAAAAAAAAAAAAACTTTTCCTATTGTACTTTAAAATCGATTTTAAATGACGATAGGAAAAAGTACCTCAGTATCCGGCGAATTTGGATATCCGGATAGAAAACCGGAAGTGGCCTTTAAATTGCTTCTAAATCGTTTTTTAGGGTAAATGAGGCATGTAGCATCATTATTTTTTAAAGGGGAACACTAATTGATGATGTAGGGACTTAAAATCCCCCCCCCCCAAAAAAAAAATGGCTGTCAATTAACATCAGGACTAGGTTTCAGGAAGCGGTCATACTGCCGCAGTTGGGGCCTCCCCACAACTTGGACAGCACAGACACCTCCCAAAAAGTTACACAGCAATTGTGTTCAGAGAATAACCATGGCACTAACTTGGTAGTACCACGGCTGTAAAAAAAAATATAACCTGGCTTATGAATGAAGATGGAGTCAGGAGCTTGTGGTGGTAAAGGGTGGTGAAGCAGGCATAGTGATTCCCACTTAGCCACATCATTTCCCCCTCTTGCCAACAACAGGGGCCAGGAACTCACCAACTGCCAAAGCCTGGTTCATTTTTTTTAAAAAGTCAGTCTGTCCACAAACTGGGAGGACAGACAAGAGCGCTTCTCGGTGACCACGCCACCGGCCGCACTGAAGCACCTTTCTGACAGCACGCTGGAAGGTGGGCAGGGACAGCACTTCCAGGGCGTACTGCACCAGCTCGCTCCAGATATCCAGGTGCTTGGCCCAGTAATTCAAGGGGTCCACAGGGGTGTCGGTGTCAAGCCCGCTGTAGGACCCCATGTAGTCGGCCACCATTCGGGTCAGGTGCTGGTTCTGGCTTTGAGAGCCGGATGCTCTGTAGGCAGCGGGTACTGGCGTGGCGTAGAGCGCCTTTGTCAGAGACAGCAGGTTTGTTGGGCGCCTGCTGCTGCTGGATGCAGGCACCTGCTGCTGTGCTGGCTGGACTGTGACAGAAGGGGGGGTGGGAGTCTGGGGGAAGGCTTCCTTCAAGCGCCGAACCAGAATCCGCTGCAAATCCCTCATTTGGCGCACAGGGTCTCCTCCTACAGGCAGAAACTGAGCCAGCTTCCCCTTCAGTTGTGGGTCTAGCATCAGGGTGATCCAGATATCCTCCTGAGCACGCATCTGCTTCACCCTTGGGTCTTTGCGCAGGCACTGCAGCATGTGCGCTGCCATGGGGAAGAGGGCTGCCATCTCTGCTGACACATATTCGTCTTCGTCACCCCCAGTGGTGTCCTCTTCCTCTGATTCCTGATCCTCCTCCTGCTCTCTTCACCCCCACACCACTGCAGCTTCACTCGGCTGTGCCCCCTCCTCTTCAAGGTCAGGGACCTCAAACTCCTCCAAGTCCTCAACCGCCTCCTCCTGCTGCACAGAGGTGGACTGTGAAGTTTGCTGCTGCTGCTCCTGCTGGATCAAGGCTGCCTCTCCCACTTCCAGCAGAGCATCGAGGGCCTTGTCCAGCATGCACACCATGCTCACCCACTCACACAGCGACGCATGGTCCCGGCTGACCATGTTGGTGGCCTCCAGGAAGGGTGCCAGCACCAAGCACACCAGCTGCATTTTTCCCCACTCAGCAGGACGGATGATGTCCGGGAGGTGGGTGGTGCCGGCCCCGGACAAGTTGGCCCACCATGGTGGCTCTGGCCGGGTACTGGTTCACAGCCCGCTTCTGTTCAACCAGACGTTCCAACATTGCCAGGGTGGATTTCCATCGTGTTCTAACGTCTATGATAAGCCGGTGCCATGGGAGGTTCAGCTCCAGCTGCACGGCTTCCAGGGACGCTGTGGCACCACCCGAGCGGCGAAAATGCCTTGCCGCTCCCAAAAGAGTGTCCATCCCCTGGTAGGTGTGCAGGAATTTCTGCACCACCAGGTTCAGGACGTGGGCCATACAGGGGATGTGGGTGAGATTTCCCCGGTGAATGGCGGCAACCAGGTTTGCTCCATTGTCGGCTACCACCTCTCCGACTTTAAGGCCTCTGGGGGTCAGCCAACTCCTCTCCTGCTCTCGAAGCTTGGCCAGGACGTGGTCTGCCGACAGTCTATTCTTCCCCAGGGTGACCATCTGCAGCAGCGCTTGTCAGTGGCGGGTCTTCATGCTGCTGCTGAGGCGGGGGTGTCTGACGGCGGGTTTACCGGAGGGTGGAACCAGATCAGAAGTGGAACCTGCTGCACTTTCCCTGACCCTGCTGCTGCTGTCCCCTCCTCACCCCCTTCCACCAAACTGACCCAGTGCGCCGTGAAGGACAGATAGCGGCCTGTCCCGAACCTGCTGCTCCAGGAGTCCATGGTCACATGGACCCGCACACCCACTGCATGATCCAGCCCACACTCCACATTGGCCTTCACAAATTGGTGCAGTGCTGGGATGGCCGTGCATGCGAAGTAGTTCCGGCTGGGGATTGGCCAATCTGGCGCTGCACACTGCAGGAGCGCACGTATCTGGCTCCGCTCCTGCACAAACGAGTATGGGAGGAGCTGGGAGGACATGGCCCGTGCAAGCAAGCAGTTCAGCAGGCGTATGCGACGGCTGCCGGGAGGCTGAGCCCAGACCACGAACGACTCACTCAGCAGGGTCTGGTGGTGGTGGTTGCGTTTTTGGCTTGTATGGGAAGCCGAGGAGGGAGCAGAGGAGACCACTGAGGAGGACTTGTGATGCCAGGCGACGCCCAGTCGTCCAAAACGCACAAAAAACGCAGATCCAGCAGTCGTTTCTGATCACCGCAATCGATCGCACATCTATTGCAGGGCTCAGAATGACAAACTTTGGTTTTAAGATAGACAGTTCTGGGAAAGGTAGTTAATTGTGTTTAGCATGTAGCTGTAACAAGCTGGTTCCCTGGCCCCCTGGAGAGCTAATGGCCCCTCTCAGAGGATATGCCAGCTGTTTCACTCTGATAAGGAGGCCTAGATTCAGCCAGGCAGGCTACGAATCCCCGGGAGGTCTTGACACCTTGCTCCCTGGTAAGGATCAAAGGGAAGCCAGCTGCCAGCACACCCCCTGAATGACCTGAGGCTCATAGCATAATCCATAACTTCCCAGATCTGTCATATTTCTGGGGTTTCTGAGATGGTAGCTTCGCCAAACGTGGGGAAAGTGTAGCATGAGTCCCGGTGCTGGTTCTGTGAAATTCCCAGAACTCTGCCCCCTAAACTCTCATAGCAATATGGGTTTGAAGAGACGGGGGGTAAATTCTCATGATAGACCTGTCATATTTCATGTCCTAGGATTCGTAAAATCATGCTGCGTGTGAATATGCGGTATAGGTTTTAACTGCCCCCACTGGCACCCCAAGACGGGCCGAACTAGAATTCTGCCAGTCTGAGGGTCTGTAAGGATGGGACAACCCCTGCTCCATCCTCCCGAGGCTGGACTTGTGCCTGTCATAGCCACTCCCCGCAGCGATGGGTGATAAAACTATTGACAGGCTGAAACGCAAGTGTCCTCCACCTTGAAACACCATCTTGATCACATCTGTGCCAGCTTGAGGATATGCTGGCATCCTCCTGGTCTGAACTTTGAACTGAAGCAAAGGGAACTCTACAAGTTTTCCCACAAAAGGACATCTTTCCACAAATCTAAGTATTTTTTTTATCCCTTTTAGTTTATTTTATACTGTGTTATCATTTGTCTCTATAATTGTTGATTTTAACGATTTTATGTATATATTAATTATTTATATTGCACGTAAATAAAGACTTTATCAAAGTCATTTACTGTTCCGCTACACCTGCTATACAGCCATAGACAGAAACTGAACTCAGGTCTCTGAGGAGTCGCTACTATTGTTGATATCTAGACAGAATACAGCGTGTTTTAACCGTTTTATTTGCAGGATCAGTCAGTCAGTCGGTAGGGACCACTGGCCCATACCAGTGGTGGTGGCAGATATACCCTGAAATAGTGTGTAAAGTGTATTTCCGTAACCCACAGGCTCCCTTCTGGTCGGGCTGCTGCCCAAATTCTGTTGGTTTCTGGCCACTGATCGCGACCACAGCTTGCATGGTCTGTGTGCTGAAACCGATTGGAAGGCAATTTGCAGTCTGGCCACCAAGGGCTCCTGTGACAGGACTGGCTGCCTGAACAGGCCTCAGTGTTGGCAGGAGTTGCAAAATGGGTTATGGTGTTCTGACCTCTGCAAGGGCCAGCACCAGCTTCCTTCAGCCTCTTGAATTCCTCATGCTCAGGTTTGTGCTTATTGGCCAGATGGTTGATGAAGCTGGAGGTGCCATAGTTGGAGGGGTTAGACCCTCTGCTCATCTGCACATGGCACACATTACAAGTTACAAACTTGCTTTCAAGTGAGGGCAGATGAAAAAACTGCCATATTGGGGATTGCAATTTGCCCTGTCCTTTACGTCACCCAGAATGGGATGCTGCTGCAGATTTTTTTTTTCACAGTGGTGGTTGGTGGCGGGGCCTGGAGTTAAGTGGTGCGGCTGGTGGTAGTAGTGGCAGATGAAGCATCAGGCTGTGGGTCACGCATTCCATGCCCACTGCTGCTTCTCCCTGCAATGCTGATCCTCCGTGCCAGACCCACTGAATCATCCTCCTTCTCAGAGTCAGAGCTGACATGATCCCCCTCCAGTGGATGGTAGTTCTGGTCCTTCACCTCATCATCAACATTAAACTCCCCTTCCTCGAACAACTGCTAGGATGATGAGCCCGCCCCAAACTTCTCTTCTGCTGACACATCATTATGGACGATGGACTCCCCCCCCCCCACCCCCCCAACAATTACTGTCACCATCTCAGACTCTTCCACAAAGCCTATTGCCTCCAGAATGTGTTTTGTAGGGCTGGTTGTGGCCTGCTCGTCATCCACCATCAGCTGCATCAGAGGCGCGGCGTCTTTCTCCTCCAATTTGTGCCACTGACCCTGCTTGAAAATGGCCACTACACGCTGCTGCGTCTCTGCAGTGTGACTCCCCCTAACAGCTGGATGGCCAGTGGCTAGCGGCCGAATGGAGACTGATGCAGCAGAACTGCTGACGGAGGCCGCGATGTTGCTCCCTCTCCTTTTGGCCTTGCTGACCCTCCCCCCAGGGGCGTATCTATCGGCCCTGCAGGCCCTGCGAACGCAGTGGAGCCCCGGGGGACTCAGGGGCCTGGTGCCTGTCTGTATGTATCAATATGCCGGCGGGCCGACAAGCTACATTTAAATCCCCGTCAATTACTGTCTTGTGCCAAGATGGGCGCATAGGACGCACAGTAATAGACACGCAGAGGCAGAGCAGCATGCTTGATGCTGCTGCCTCTAATTACGTCAGACTTGCAGTCAAGTTTACTGCCCCGCCCCCTCACGTGGTCTCTGGAGAAGAGAGAAGATGCGGGCATATGTCCGCAGTGACAGCCTGCCTGAGCTGCCGAGACTCCAGGGAGACAGAGGGAAAGGGGGCTGCCCTGCAGTCCTGCCACAGATTGACTCCTGACTGAGTATGTTGGTTTTTATGTTTGTTTATGCAGCCTGCCACTGTGCCTTTTGTTTTTTTATGATGCTAATTGTAGTTGGGGACAGGGAGAAGGGAGGGGGAGAATAGGTGTGTAAAAGCAGGGGTTTCTCTCTCTTTTTAAAATAATGGGAGGGTCAGAGCAGTTGTGAGGCAGGGGTCTTAGCTAACAGAGCTGAGAATTGGAAAGGTATGTGCTGGTTGTTAGGATGACATATTAGACAGTGCAGGGTAAATGATAGCTTAGCGCTGTTAAAACAATTAAAAAGCGGGGAGCAGGTATGTATAGGAAGCTCTCCTCTTGCCCACCACTCCCCCATTCTCTTCAGTTAACATCTAAAGCCCCCCTGACGCTACTTCCGAGTTGGTGAGCAGTGCGCTAGCGCTGCATGGTAAAGTCATAGCTCCCAACTGTCCCTTTTTCGGAGGGACAGTCCCTCTTTGGGAGCTCTGTCCCTCTTTCTTCCTCATTTGTCCCTCTTTCAGGACTTTGTCCCTCTTTCTATGTAAATATATATATTTCTATACTGAAAAATGTGTTTGACTCTAAACTTTATTCCCATCCTTTAAATTGATATATTACTAATTGTAAAATGTTACTATGAAGGAAAATGAACCAGGATAGAAAGGACCAGTGTGGTTTGAATGATAAAACAACATATTTTTCTTATGAAATCTTTATGGTATGCGTGACTAGAGGCGTGGTGAGGGCGTTGCCAGGGGTGTGGCAGGGACGTGGCTTAAAGAGAACCTGTACTGAGTAAAAATATTTAAAATAAACACATGAGGTAACTTCAAATGAACATTACATAGTTACCTTGCCATCGGTTCCTCTCAGAAGCTCACCATTTTCTTCTGACAATAATCCCTTCCAGTTCTGACAATATTTTGTCAGATCTGAAATATATCAGTTGCTGTCAGTAAAATATCAGTTGCTGTCAGTTATAGCTGAGAGGAGAACTGATGTGCCCGGTAATATCCATGTTTCCCTATGGCTCAAGTGGGTGATATTACAGTATAACAGTGTGCTGACCAGGAAGCTGTTATGGGTAATGGCCATTTTCAAAATGGAGGCCGGAAAATTCCCTTGATCATAGTGGACAAACAGGACGCGGGACAGGAGAAAGACACTGAGGAGTAGACTACATGGAAGGTAAGTATGACTTGTGTATGCTTATTTTGAATTTTAGTTCAGGTTTTCTTTAAGTCCCTTTTTCTCATCTCAAAAAGTTGGGAGGTATGGGTAAAGTGTCTTTGATCGCACATTGTCACAACTGTGTAGTGTGCATGCACAAAGTGCTCCCGGCCACGGGCGCGTGATTAAGGATGCACGGGCAGCGCCTGCGCACTGCTCTGCGACCCAGCTGATCCTGAAGTAGCTTCAGGGGGGCCTTTAGAAGATAACAGAAGGGGACAGAGGAGAAGGGGGGAGCAGTGGACATGAGGAGAGCTTCCTACGCATGCCTGCTCCCCCCCATTTTTACCATCCCTAATGTATACATTCGGGGGTGGTGTGGGGGGAGTTTGCCCTCACAGTTAATCAGGTTTTTTTTACTGTAGTTTCAATTTCCTCCAGGGTGCTGCTGTCCACTCTGAAAGATCTGGCAACTGTGCATCTCCTTGTTCTCACTCCCGTGGCCTGGAGTGTTCAGCACATGCACAGTCTTTGTAAGCTGCGCAAGCGCAGAATACTCCCATTTGCAAGAATGCAATCAAGGAGTCTTGTGGACGGGCCCACACATGCGCAGTAGCCACAACCAAAATCTAGTCGGGATAATTTGGAGGGGACAGTGGTACTCTGGAGGGGATCGGAACCACAGCAAGGGACCTGATAGACTGGAAGATGCCCCAGGTAAGGACAAGAGCTTCTAGGATATGTTACTTGGCTATGCTCCTCTTCATACACGAGTGCGGCCATACTACACCTGTGTGAGTTTGGCCTGCATTAAGAGGAGCGCAGTGTGAAATTCAAGGGTCTCGGGCAGCGGTGGTGGTCTGGAGGAGAACACTTAAAGCCTCTGGAGGATTCAGAAGCTTTTCTCTTAGATTGTTTTTTTTAGGTCCCAATTTGCCTTGGGTTTGAGGTAAACATGTACTCAAAGTGGAGCTGAACTCTTGCACAGGAAAGAAGAAAAACATAGAAATGCTCCCTGTATGTATTTAGAGAGTTTAGCCTGTCTAATCCCCCTCATCTGTGACTAATCACAAGTTGTAATTTGATCTGTCCCCTGTGGCAGGTGACTGCCATGGCAGAGATGGCAGATAGGCTCATTTGAAAGCACAGGATGTTAACAATAGGTCTGCTTCCATGGAAGCAGGAAGTAGACATACTTTAGGTTTGTATCAGCTGTAACAAAGAAATGTTTTTTGTTTAAAGAGAACCCGAGGTGGGTTTGAAGAATATTATCTGCATACAGAGGCTGGATCTGCCTATACAGCCCAGCCTCTGTTGCTATCCCAAACCCCACTAAGGTCCCCCTGCACTCTGCAATCCTTCATAAATCACAGCCACGCTGCTGACAAACAGCTTGTCAGAGCTGGCTGTGTTTATCTCTATAGTGTCAGTCTGCTGCTCTCCCCGCCTCCTGCAGAACTCCAGTCCCCGCCTGCATCCCTTCCCTCCCTGCTGATTGGAGGGAAGGGACGGGGGCAGGGAACGGAGCTCTGCAGGAGGCGGGGGAGCAGCCGAGACTGACACTACAGATGTAAACACAGCCTCACAGCATAGCTGTGATTTATGAGGGATTGCAGAGTGCTGGGGGACCTTAGTGGGGTTTGGGATAGCAACAGAGGCTGGGCTGTATAGGCAGATCCAGCCTCTGTATGCAGATAACATTCTTTAAACACACCTCGGGTTCTCTTTAAAGGTTATTATGCTGTTGTGTATCTTTTCGAACAGAGAGGACGTTCTGAGTTCTGGTCCATTTTAAAGGACAACTGGAGAGAGAGGAATATGGAGGCTGCCATACTTATTTCCTTTTCATCAATACCAGTTGCCTGGCTATCAGGAGCAGATCAGGAGTTTCTGAAATATTTGTCAGATCTGACAAGATTAGCTGCATGCTTGTTTCTGGTGTTATTCAGACACTGCTGCAGCCAAATAGATCAGCAGGACAGCCGAGCAACTGGTATTGTTTAAAAGGAAATAAATATGGCAGCCTCCATATTCTTCTCACTTCAGTTGTCTTTTAAGGCTTAGGCTTGTTTCATGGGGTCAAGGTTGTTATGGATATTCTGTTGAAACAGAAGAAACCTGAGTATGTGTAGGGGTGCGGGCTGGAGTTGAAAGGGGGGCCCCATCCAAGGTTTCGCAGGGGGGCCCAGTGATCTCTAGTTACTCCCCTGCCTCCCCCGGTTGCCAGTGCAAGACATATTACAAGTTATATGTGATGTCACAGATGATGTGGGGTACTTGTACTTTATTAATATAGCGGGCTTGGACTGTGAATCAGCACAGAGTGACAGACAGCAGAGTAGAACAAGACACACTGACAGTGCTCACTGCTCAATCAGCAGCACTGCAATAATCTGTAGTAGCTATTAGCTAACACAGTACTACTGACTCTCTAACAACTAAAGCACTGCGCTAACTACACAATATAACACAGTAATCCTACCTACCTATACTGTAACTACTAGCTAGCTAAGGCTAATAGCAGGCCAGCCAGCAGCAGAAGGCCTGGACTGTGCACAGCACACACAGACACAGGACCTAGCAGCTGCTGCAGCTCAAAGTCTGACTGACTGACTTACACTAACAAATTATACACAGACTAGCTAACTACAACACAATATACAGTAGTGTAGTGAAGGGGTTTATGTGTAAAAAATGCTGGGTTTATCACTGGGATAACGCACTTGCTTTAGACAAACACACTGAAATTGTCTCTCAGTGGCAGTCACAAAGCAAGGACGAGATTCTCATCATGCCCCCCCTCCTTACATACAGGAGGGACTGGCCAAGGTTCCCCTCTGTGATTGGTTGCTTGGGCTTAGGCTGGGAGCCCTCTGATTGGCTCAATGACATCATGGAGTGGCTATATAGTGTAATGGTTAGGGGCTCTGCCTCTGATGCAGGAGACCTGGGTTCAAATCTTGGCTCTGCCTGTTCAGTAAACCTGCACCTATTCAGTAAGGAGTCCTTGGGCAAGTCCCCCTAACACTGCTACTGCCTACTAAGTGTGCTCTAGTGGCTGCCTCGCAAGCACTTTGAGTCCGACAGGAGAAAGGCGCTATACAAATGCTGCAATTATCTTCATGGTAACAGTACCCGGATTCGGATATCTGTCCGGTATCTGCGGATATCCAGGTATGCGACCAAATATCCGCGGTTTGCTATCTGGATTTTGGCCCAAGTATCCGGAATCCGAATCCGGTCGGATAGCTGAAAAAAAGTTTGGATATCCGGGTTACCCGGATATCCGGAATCCTGATGAGCAGCCCTGCTTGCCAATGGCCAGATAAAGCTGCACTTTACATGGGCTCCCGCTGACTCCTAAAACTTTTTAAGTCTTTTTTTACCTCCAAAGTACCATCACATGGGTGGCAGTAAGAAGAAGAAAAAATCTAGACCAAGCTCCTTGCAAAACGATCGCTTTCTCCGGGCACTCGAGCGAAGACTTCAGCAGCAGGAGGCAGAGAACATGGCGGACTGACCACGTGGCGCACAAGGCCGCAACTCCCCGCCAGCGAAATCCAGCTGAGGTAATGGCATTCACGCACAACAGACAACTAGTAAATCTTCGACTAATTCACAGAGTCCACAATTGCAGAACCCATTATCCCCTGCAGCTTCAGATGGTGTGGATTCGTATGTGGATGTAGATCTCCATGACTACATTTGTAAATTGCCTACTAAGCAAGACCTTGAAAACCTTGTCACAAGAAACATGAAGTCATACAAGAAGGAAAAGGCTGAATTTCAACAAGAATTTGAAGACGTTGAGAAATGACAAGATGAGGTGGAAAAAATTCTGGAGAATCACCAAAGCTCCATTAATACCCACAGCTACCATATAACTGCAATCTACATGAAAATCGATGATATTGAAAATCGCCATAGGCGCAACATCAGAGTAAGAGGTGTACCCAACCCATACTGACGGCCACACTCAACCTAATTTTCACTACTTGCTGTTCCCTATCCAAACTAATCAACTCTTCCCTCCCACTGTCACAACTTACTCAAATTCATCATCCTTCCATCCAGTCCCTACATATCCCCACGACACACTTCTGTACACAAGTTCCGCAACATTGACAATCTCAACCCCCAAACACTAGCAACCTCTCTGCATCCTCTACTTACTCTATCCTCTTTTACTGACCCTGAACTAGCAGCTGATCATTAACATTCTACTTCAGTTGGTTTTCTTTATCCCTTCTTCATTTATGAGCCACACGTTTGTAAGTACGTTTTTTCTATTTCTATCCCTATTGCCGAGGCGACCTGTAACGAGTTACCAACGAACATGCCTGGCATGGAGGGAACTTTTCATGTGTGTTTATTCGCATCATCACTGCTTCAATGCCCAGAGCCCACAGCACTTGTGTCCTAAATGAAACCTGTTATATTACTGTGGTCCACTCTCCATGTATTTATCGTTTTGTTAATAAAATCACACAAAAACCTATAGCTATGTGACCATTGTCTTAGAATTTTGATTGCTATAACGTGAATGGTTAATGCTTCCACTTACACGTGAACTCACACAGCTATGGCTATAACTGTGATGGAAGGGGAGCTTTCTCTACTCTATCGGTGGAGATACCCGGCCTCTTTTCCTTTCTATATTCACCTCAGTGCCTATTGATAGACCCTAAGTAGCACTTTGAGGATGAGGATAGCAGTACTTCATAAGACTCGCCAGGTTGAGGTCGGGGTTCTCCACTTACTCTGTCCTCCGCCTGCTCCTCAACATTGATATTTATGCTGACATACGCCTTTTTAAAGAGAAACTCCGACCAAGAATTGAACTTTATCCCAATCAGTAGCTGATACCCCCTTTTACATGAGAAATCTATTCCTTTTCACAAACAGACCATCAGAGGGTGCTGTATGACTGATATTGTGGTGAAACCCCTCCCACAAAAAGCTCTGAGGACCGTGGTACTCCTGGCAGTTTCCTGTCTGTGAACCTTGTTGCATTGTGGGAAATAGCTGTTTACAGTTGTCTCCAACTGCCAAAAAAGCATGCAGCAACTACATCACCTGCCAACAGTAAAAATGTCACCATGTAATAAATGTCACAATGTAAATCAGGGATTTAAAATATTTTACAATGGGCAAAGACTGACTAAATCATTTATACATAATTATTGTAAACATGAAGCACTTTTTTTATTACATTATTTTCACTGGAGTTCTTCTTTAACGGCCAGCCACACCCCTCACATACTAGACACATCACCCCTTCACATAGTCACCTAATCCCATAGTCTTTCATTATCAGACTCCCAATCTATTTTGAGCAACCTGTGCTTTATACACTCAGTCAACATCTTCCTACTCCCTGTTGTTAGGTAGTACGATACAGGCTTTCTACTTACTAAACCCACCCCTCAACCACTGCATTAATTTTAACAGTTACATATCCTGCACTATCTCCCAGTCCCCACAGGTTGTTTACTGGACTCCATCTATAATGACTATTATACCACTCATGTATAAACACTATGGTGAATGACAAGAGTTAATTAAACACCTCTGGTGTTACATCTATAATTTTGGACACACATTATATTTTCCCCTCACAGGTTACCCTCAGTGACACCTTGTCTCCATCTAATAGGGCCCAAGTTACGGATGTGGCTGATTTTCACTGTTTCTCATATAATAATTGTTATTTTTGTTTGATATTATTGTGATGTATTGGCTGTTCATAGATGTTATTGTTTAGTGTGGAGTCTACAGTCAGTGGGAGCTCGTATGTTTGGACTTGGTCTCCACCTCCCACTGACTCTCTCTCACTGCAGGCGCTTATTTAGTACCTGCTGTGAGCTCCGCTGTTTCGATGCAGTTGTTTGCCAGTATGTTTTTAGTATTACTGACAAAGATAAAAGAAGTAGTGTGGTTCCACCCCTATAAATTATGACCACAGTTCAATATATACACGCAAACAGGGTTTTATTCATGAACCAAAGTTCTTTTATTCTTCAATTTTCTCTTCAGAAAGCAGGTGATAAGTGTAGATACCACAACAGACCTTCACTTCACATAAAAATGCCTATGTATTTTAGTGCTGGCTTTTTATGTTTTTCTCATCTTCTCCTCTATTTTCATCTATTTTTATTTTCTTCCCTTACGCTTTCTACCTCCTTCTTGTAACTATATTCCTGGGTGTACCGAGGGCCGCCTTCAGAAATTTCTGGGCCCCATCTTGGGCAAACCAATTACCCCATTCCCCCCCCCCCCCCCCCAAGATCCCCCTCCCCTGAACACACTAACGCCCTTGTGTCTGCTTTTCATCATCTGTAACTTTACTGCACATGTGCTGACCTGTGGCGTGCCTTTATGATCACACTCCCATTGCCAGTAGCGCTCTGCACATATGCACTACATTAAGACTTAATGGTACCGTAAAAAAGAGTGTTATAAAGGAGGTGCCCCACCAGTCCAGCACATGTGCAGTAGTGTGCGGCTTAGCTAAGTTACACACTGTACTAGGCCAAAATGCAAATCAAGGAAGGGGACTGGGAGGACAGCGAGAGACCAGGAAGCCTACAGGGGCTGGAAGAGGCCCCAGGCAAGTAAAACAAAAAGAACACTATTTAGGTTTGACTGTCACTTGGGTATCATTTAAAAGGAATTCCAAGGTGACACACCTTAAAGTGAACCTCCAGACTAAAAATCTACTCAGCAGCACTGAAAAGGCTTGGTGTTTCTTTAACCTTTTCACAGGATCAGCACTTTCTTTTTCTTACCCAAATCTCATTTTTAGCTGCACAGAAGCTAAGCTCCGCCCCATGAAACAAATCTGCCTGGGCATTTTTCCCCTGATGCAGTGCAAAGCATTAAGTGATTTCTGATGTTTTTGTTCTCCTTGCCTAGCAACTGGGAGGGATGATTAGCACACAGGACAGTTGGAACTGTGTCTCATGCTCCCTGTCACCTCCTTTCAACCAAAAAGATGGCTGACCCCATGAAATCACAAACATTTGCTGTTCTTTTAAAACAGGGTGGGTAAGAGATTATATTACCTATTTTAATTAATATATAATTAACTATTATAATGAATATTATCTATTTTAATTAACATAACTAATGTAATGTAATGACAGTATGTTTGTTTAGGCTGAAGTTCCTCTTTAAAGGATATCCAAGATGAAACAAAAAAAGTTATGTTTTACTTACATGGGGCTTCTTCCAGGCCCTAGAAGCCTATCAGTTCCAACACTGCAGTTTGGCCGCCCTCCACGGTGCCGCTCTCCGGTCTCTAACATCGCTGACCTAAGCTGGGTTGCTGGCTTCTGCGCCCTATTGCATTCATGCTTCTATTGCTGGGAGCGTTCTGCGCTTGGGTCGGTGATGTGATGGACAGGACAGCGGGAGAGTGACTTCTAGGGGCTAGAAGAATCCCCAGGTAAGCCTCAGATATACTTTAAATAAGCAGTGTTCATACTTGTGTCTGTAATGCTGGACATGGACTGTGCCCCAGTGATGCTCGGATACCCCTTTTTATTATTCGAGTTTGGTCGAATTTGAATAGTAAATTATTCGAGTTCGGTCGAATATTCGAGTTGAATATTTTTTACTATTCGATTCGACCTCGGAATTCGAGCTCACTATTCGAGTCGGTATTCGAGCTCATTATTCGAGCTGACTATTCGAATTGGCCTTAAATAGCTTCCAACACTTGTTGTGGGGGTGAATGATGCAAGAAACATCTTTTTTTCCAAGTAACAACAGCAAGTGATTATGTGGGGATGTTCCTTTAAAAAAAAAAAAAAAAGGTGGAAAGAGAAGTTGTGTCCAAAATTCTGTTCAGTGCTGTATATATTTCTTCTTCTTCTTCTTTATCTTCTATATCTTCTTCTTATTATTATTCTATATCTTCTTCTTCTTCTTCTTCTATTATATCTTCTTCTTCTATATCTTCTTCTTCTTCTTCTTCTATTATATCTTTTTCTTCTATATCTTCTTCTTCTTCTATATCTTCTTCATCTTCTTCTTCTTCTTCTTCTTCTTCTTCATCATCTTCATCTTCATCTTCTTCTTCATCTTCTTCTTCTTCTTCTTCTTCTTCTTCATCTTCATCTTCATCTTCATCTTCTTTTTCTATATCTTCTTCTTCTTCTTCTTTTTCTATATCTTCTTCTTATTATTTTTCTATTTCTTCTTCTTCTTTTTCTATATCTTCTTCTTATTATTATTTTTCTATTTCTTCTTCTTCTTCTTTTTCTATATCTTCTTCTTCTTCTCCTTCTTCTTCTTCTTCGTTTTCTATATCTTCTTCTTCACTTATTTCTCTTCTATATATTTTTTTTTTAAAGAAATGCAGCTATTTTTGAGCGTAATAAATAGCTGGTGGCGCATGATGGAAGCGCCATTGTATGTGCTCCCTGGCAGTGGAAACACACAGACAGCAGGAGGTAAATTCAGCAGCAGCAGCAGGAGGAAGATGATTGTGTGGCAGCAGGCAGTCAATGAGGCAGGCAGCGAGACATAATAGGCTGTGGTACCTAGCGGTGGTACCAGGCCGTAAATACACAGCATGAGGTTCCAGACAGTGGTCGTGAAGCCCACATCATGTCCAATACACAACTGGGACAACACAGTTTTTAACCCGGACACCTCTAAAAATAATATCACAAAGTATTAAAAAGTATATATATTTTTTTCGTTTTTTTAAAGAAATGCAGCTATTTAAGAGCGTAATAAATAGCTGGTGGCGCATGGTGGAAGAGCCATTGTATGTGCTCCCTGGCAGTGGAAACACACAGACAGCAGGAGGTAAATTCAGCAGCAGCAGCAGGAGGAGGATGATTGTGTGGCAGCAGGCAGTCAATGAGGCAGGCAGCGAGACATAATAGGCTGTGGTACCTAGCGGTGGCACCAGCCCATAAATACACAACAGGAGGTCCCAGACAGCGGTCGTGCAGCCCACATCGTGTCCAATACACAACTGGGACAACACAGTTTTCAACCCGGGCACCTCAGAAAAATTAAAGGGGAACTGAAGAGAGAGGTATATGGAGGCTGTCATGTTTATTTCTTTTTAGACAATACCAGTTGCCTGGCAGCCCTGCTGATCCTCTGCCTCTAATACTATTAGCCATAGCCCTTGAACAAGCATGCAGCAGATCAGGTGTTTCAGTGGTTCAGACTTATAAGTCTGATCTGACAAGACTAGCTGCATGCTTGTTTCTGGTTTTAATCAGATACTACTGCAGAGAAATAGACCAGCAGGGCTGCCAGGCAACTGGTATTGATTAAAAGGAAATAAACATGACAGCCTCCATATACCTTTCTCTTCAGTTCCCCTTTAAACCTTTTTTTTTTAATGGTTTTTTTTTTTTTACAGCAAATTACACAGATATAGCTATTGTTGGACGTAATAGCTGGTGGCAGAGTGGCAGCAGAAGGTAAATCTGTGTACCCTGGCAGTGGGAAACACAGACCGACAGCAGCAGCAGCAGGAGGAATGGAGGAGTAGTGTGAGTGTGGCAGCAGGCAGGCAGCGTGACATAATAGCCCTGGTACCTAGCGGTGATACCAGGGCTGTAAATAAACACAACAGGAGGTCCCAGACAGCGGTCGTGCAGCCCACATCATGTCCAATACACAACTGGGACAACACAGTTTTCAACCCGGGCACCTCAGAAAAATTAAACCTTTTTTTTATTTATTTATTTTTTTAAGGCAAATTTAACAGATAGCTATTGTTGGACGTAATAGCTGGTGGCAGAGTGGCAGCAGAAGGTAAATCTGTGTACCCTGGCAGTGGGAAACACAGACAGACAGCAGAAGGGCAGTACACAGCAGCCCACTGTAGGTGTAAAATGTGTAGCTACAGGCGACGTAATAGTCAAACTGAACCAGGCTGGCTTAGTGAGTAGGAGCCAGGAGGTGGTAAAGGGTGGTAAGGCATATTAACGATGGTTCCGGCAGCCACTTCATGTCCCCCTCTCGCCGACAACAGGGGCCAGGAACTCGCCTTCCACCCACGCCTGGTTCATCTTGAGAAACGTCAGTCTGTCCACAGACTTGTGAGACAGACGTGAGCGTTTCTTGGTGACCACGCCACCAGCTGCACTGAAGCAGCGCTCGGACAGCACGCTGGAAGGGGGACAGGACAGCACTTCCAGGGCGTACTGCGCCAGCTCGCTCCAGATCTCCAGGCGCTTGACCCAATACTCCATGGAATCAACAGGGGCATCGCTGTCAAGCCCGCGGTAGGACCCCATGTAGTCAGCCACCATGCGGGTCAGGCGCTGGCTGTGACCGGAGGAGGATGCTGCTGCATGCACCTCCTCTCTAGTCACTGCTGGAGCCTCTACAGTCCTGTAGAGCTTGTTGCTGAGAGACAGCAGGTCTGTGGGCCGCTTGCTGCTGGATGCAGGCACCTGCTGTTGCCTCTGTGCTGGCTGGACAGTGGGGGTGGAAGGCTGGGGAAGGCTTCCTCCAAGCGCTCAACAAGGGCCTGCTGCAAGCTCCTTATTTGTTGCGCTGGGTCTCCTCCTGCAGGAGGCAGGAACGGCTCAACTTCCCCTTGAGGCGCGGGTCCAACCATCATGCTGATCCAGATGTCCTCCCTCTGCTTCATCTGGATCACCCTGGGGTCCCTGCGCAGGCACGTCAGCATGTGCGCTGCCATTGGGAAGAGGCGGGCCACGTGTGCTGGCACATCGACGGCAGTGCTGTCCTCATCCTCCTCCTCTGCCGCCTCATCCTCTCTCCACCCCCGCACCAACTCAGCTGCACTGTGCTGATCCCCCTCATCAGCAGCAAGGTCAGGGACCTCCACCAAGTCCTCCTCCTCCTCCCCCTCAGAGGTGGACTGTGCAGCTGCATGCCGCTCCTGCTGGGCCAAGGCTGCCGCTCCCTGTTCCAGCAAAGCATCGAGGGCCCTGTTCAGCAGACAAACCCACTCGCACACCATAGCATGGTCCCTGCTCACCATGTTGGTGGCCTGCAGAAAGGGAGCCAGCACTAAGCAAACCTGCTGCATGTGCCCCCAGTCGTCATCGGGGACGATGGACGGGATGTTGCTGGTCTTGTCCCTTTTCTGAGCGGCGGACACAGTGGCCAGGGCAAGGTACTGGTTGACAGCGTGCTTCTGTTCAACCAGACGCTCCAACATCGCCAGGGTGGAGTTCCAGCGAGTTGGAACGTCAAGGATCAGCCGATGGCGTGGCAGCTCCAGCTCCTTTTGCACGTCTTCCAGGTTCGCAGAGGCTGCAGGCGAGCGCCGGAAGTGACGCACAACATTCCTTGCCGTTTCCAGCAGTTCGCCCATCCCCTGGTAGGTGCGCAAGAACTTCTGCACCACCAGGTTCAGCACGTGGGCAAGACAGGGGATGTGGGTCAGGTTTCCCCTGTCGATTGCGGAAACCAGATTGGCCCCATTGTCGGCCACCACCTCTCCGACTCTGAGGCCTCTGGGGGTCAGCCAAATCCTCTCCTGCTCCTGGAGTTTGGCCAACACATGGGTTGCCGTCAGTTTGGTCTTCCCCAGGCTGACCAACTGCAGCAGCGCTTGGCAGTGGCATGGCTTCACGCTGCTGCTGAGGCGGGGGGTTTGGCCAGGTGTGCCGGAGGATGGCAGAGGATCGGAGGAACCTGCTGCAGTTCCCCTGACCCTGCGGGGTGGCACCACCCACTGTGTTGCTGCTGCTGCTGTGCCCGCTGCTGCTCTCCCATCCTCACCCCCTTTCACCAAGCTGACCCAGTGGACAGTGAAGGACAGGTAGCGGCCTGTCCCGAAGCGGCTGCTCCAGGAGTCCATGGTGACGTGGACCCTTTCACCAACCGTGTGCTCCAGCCCTCGCTCCACATTGGCCATCACAAAGCGGTGCAGTGCAGGCATGACCTGGCGGGCGAAGAAGTGTCTGCTGGGGAGCTGCCAGTCTGGGGCTGCACAAGCAAGCAGCGCACGCATGTCGCTCCCCTCCTGCACGAGCGTGTACTGCAGGAGTTGGGAGCACATGGCCCGTGCCAGCAAGCCGTTCAGCTGCCGCACGCGACGGCTGCTGGGAGGCAGAGCCCTAACCACCCCCTGGAAGGACTCGCTCAAAAGGCTCTGGCGTCGCCTTTTGCCAGCACGGGAATCAGCGGAGACAGCAGAGGAGGCCACTGAGGACTGGCTGCCAGAACAGGCCTCAGTGTCGGCGGCAGGAGTTGCAGAGGGGGGAGGAGCAGTGCGTTTCCGCACTCCTGCTGGTGGTGCTGGAGGAGCAGGAGGGCGGGTGGCTGCTGTTGCTGCTGCTGCTGCTGAAGGCTGTGCAGTGATGGGTGTGGTGCCACTGCCAGCACCAGATGCCTTCAGCCTCTGGAACTCCTCATGCTGGTGGTAATGTTTAGCAGCAAGATGGTTGATAAGAGAGCTGGTGCTGCACCTCTGCTCAACTTCCGCTGACAGTGGTTGCAAGTGGCGTACTTGCTGTAAACTGTGGGCATGGTGAAAAATTGCCAGATTGGTGACATGAAAAACCCCCTACGGCCTGGAGCCGCTGCTGCCTGTCTCCCTGTGGTGGGGGGGGGGGCTTGGGTGCGGCTGGTGGTGGTACTGGCCGATGCTGCTGCTGCTGCTGCTGAGCCTGAGACACCAGCAGGCTGTGGGACCTGCCTACTGCTGCCAATGCTTGCAATGATGCGCCTCCTTGCAAGGCCCACAAGCGCATCCTCCTCAGAGCTGCTGATGATGACATCCCCAGGAGCTGGTGGCACCCAGTCTTTGTCTGTCACCCTGTCATCATCATCATCATCATCCTCCCCCTCCTGAAACATGTCATGCTGGGATGATGACCCCCCAAACTCCTCTCCTGATGCATGGATGGGCTGCTTGACTGTCGCCACAGTCTTGCTGTCCAATCCCTCCTCCCCCAAAGTGCCCATCAGCATCTCCTCCTCAAAATTGCTAACAACAGCAGACAATTGACTCATGATGCCTGGGGTCAAAAGCCTGCTGAATGACAGGTCGCCAACAGACGGTGAACTGGCCTCCTCCCCAGGCCCTGCTGGGCGGCTGCTGCGAACAGGGGTGGTGGTGGTGGTGAGGGTGGAGGCCTCGGATGCAGAGCTGATGGCGGGCTGCTCATCCTCCGTCATCAGTTGCATCACAGTGGCTGCATCCTTTTCCTCAATGGGACGTTTCCGACCCTGCTGGAGGAAAATAGGAGCAGGTGCTACACGCTGCTGCTGCTGTGTCTCTGCAGCGTGAGTTGCTCCTGCTGGGCGGCGCCCAAGGCGTCCACAGCCAGTGGCTATAGGCGGAATGTTAGCCACTGACGCAGCTGCTGCTGCTGCGGAACTGTGCATGGTGGCGCAGCTTGCCACAATGCTGCTCCCTCTCCTCCTGATTCCCTTGCTGCCCTTCCCCTTGCCCAAACCGCGCTGGCTGCCACTTCCAGACATCTTAGATGTTTTGGGCGTAAACAAAAAAGTTTTTTAAAAGGGCGGGTGAAAAAGTACAAAAATACAATAATCAGTAATCAGTGAGTGTGAACAGTGAACAATGAGTGTGTCCCCTAGTACACTAGTACAACTAGAAAATACAATAATCAGTAGTAATCAGATTCAGTAGAAGGGAATAGAGTGTGTACTGTACACTACAGACAGTGCACACACACACACACACACGCAGGAGCTAGCCTATGAACAGTGACTGAGTGTCCCTAGTACAGTAAGTACAACTAGAAAATACAATAATCAGATTCAGTAGTAATCAGATGATTCAGTAGAAGGGAATAGAGTGTGTACTGTGTACACTACAGACACAGTGCACGCACACACACATGCAGGAGCTATGAACAGTGACAGTGAGTGTCCCTAGTACAGTATAACTACAAAATACAATAATCACTCAGTAGTAAAGGACAAGACAGGGTAGAATACACAGCAGAAACTGGTATAGATGAGAAATAAACTAACAGAGGACAGGAGGACAGCTGCCCACACAGGCAAGGCCCTGAGCCCTAAAGCTGTGTAAGCTTGCCTGCAGCAGCAGCTGTCTCTATGTAACACACAAGCTACTAACTAAAATACAATCTCTATCTAGCTAACAACAATATAGGTGTGTATAGCAGGTGTATGTGAGCAAAAACGCTAGGTGATTGACCACAATGGAGCACTTGCTAAGCCAAAGCACAAAGGAGCAGATCTCTCTCTGTACAAGTCAAGCAAGGACAGAAAAACCTAACATGGCGGCCGCTATTTATAGGGTAGGGGCTGGCCAGGGTCCCCCTCTGTGATTGGCTGCCGTCAGAGGGCCTGGGAGCCCTCTGATTGGCTCTAAGGACATCAATCTGGGCTATGACGCTATTCGAGCTCGGTATTCGAGCTCGAATAGCGCTGTTTGCTCGAATAGCGCGAATAGTGAGTGGGCTATTCGAGTTCACTCGAATAGCCCATTCGAATAGCTGCAGCTATTCGAGCTCGAATGCCGAGCTCGAATAGCTGAAAAAGAGCTCGAATATTCGAGCTACTCGAATATTCGAGCTCTGCTGAGCATCCCTGCTGTGCCCTCCTCTCGCCTACTCACGGCTCTGTTCAGCTACAATTTAGACCGGACTAGGCCCTAACCCAAGTAAGGAGTCTTTCCCTCTCATGCACTGCTGACAGCTGCTGGGAGTGAGTGCATACTTTTTAGGAGGCTGCAGAGAGCGCAGCCACTGCGTTCTGTACTGTCGGAGCTGGGAAAAAAGGGCGCAGGCAGCTAGTGGACAAAAAGGGCGCCGCCATTCACTCCCATAATAAATAACGTTTAATGGGCGCCGAGCAGGAAAAAAGGGCGCCGGAGCTAAATAAAGTTTACAAGCGGCGCCCGGAGCTAAATAAAGTTTACAAACGGTGCCCGGAGATGTTTAATGATTTATAACTGAGCTTGTGGTGATTTACGTTTATAAAATGCACCCGTGCCGAATAACGTTTATGAAAATACTAAATATATTTATCTTATTTAAATAATTAAAACATTATTTAAAGTTTTAGCCCTTACTGTTTTTAAAACATTATTCACAAAATAAAGCGATCAGTACGTAATGTAAATATAGTATTTATGTTTTGGAGTCACAATTTGTAAAACATTATTATCCACATAATAAAAAACATTATTATTCACAAAATAAAGCGATCAGTACGTTACGTAAATTGCAAAATATTTTTTGCATCCATAATTAGTAAAACATTATTATCCACATAATAAAGGGGGGTCCTAGGTTTAGGCACTAACAGGGGGGTCTTAGGTTTAGGCACCAACAGGGGGGTCTTAGGTTTAGGCACCAAAAGGGGGGTCTTAGGTTTAGGCACTAACAGGGGGGTCTTAGGTTTAGGCACCAACAGGGGGGTCTTAGGTTTAGGCACCAACAGGGGGGTCTTAGGTTTAGGCACCAACAGGGGGGTCTTAGGTTTAGGCACCAACAGGGGGGTCTTAGGTTTAGGCACCAACAGGGGGGTCTTAGGTTTAGGCACCAACAGGGGGGTCTTAGGTTTAGGCACCAACAGGGGGGTCTTAGGTTTAGGCACCAACAGGGGGGTCTTAGGTTTAGGCACCAACAGGGGGGTCTTAGGTTTAGGCACCACCAGGGGGGTCTTAGGTTTAGGCACCACCAGGGGGGTCTTAGGTTTAGGCACCACCAGGGGGGTCTTAGGTTTAGGCACCACCAGGGGGGTCTTAGGTTTAGGCACCAACAGGGGGGTCTTAGGTTTAGGCACCAACAGGGGGGTCTTAGGTTTAGGCACCAACAGGGGGGTCTTAGGTTTAGTCACCAACAGGGGGGTCTTAGGTTTAGTCACCAACAGGGGGGTCTTAGGTTTAGGCACCAACAGGGGGGTCTTAGGTTTAGGCACCAACAGGGGGGTCTTAGGTTTAGGCACCACCAGGGGGGTCTTAGGTTTAGGCACCAACAGGGGGGTCTAGGGGTTAGGGGTAGGTACAGGGAGGGTTACTTAGGCACCAACAGGGGGGGTCTTAGGTTTAGGCACCAACAGGGGGATCTTAGGTTTAGGCACCAACAGGGGGGTCTTAGGTTTAGGCACCAACAGGGGGGTCTAGGGGTTAGGGATAGGTACAGGGAGGGTTCTGTATAAGAGTAGGCTTAGGTATAGTTTTAGTAAAATTTTAGTAATAATTACTAATGTTTTACAACACTTATTACGAACGTACTTATATTTATATCATCGTTATAAAGAATATTTTCAGATTTTATAATAAGAACAAAACATAAATGAAGGTTATTCACAATAATATACAATTATAACAGTTAAACATATATTATTGTTTTTTAATAAACGTAATTATAAGTTTAACTTTACAAATAGGGAAGATTAACGTTTTCACAATTTCCGATTTTATAAACATTATTTAATGATTTATAATTTTGTTAAACTTTATTTGTAAACGAAATATAGCACACTATTTTTATAAACCCTATTAATGATTAATTATTATTTAGAGTTTACACCCCGCGCCCTTTTTGGCCAGGCGCCCTTTTTGTACGTACGCTAAACTGCTCATGTGCATTATGCAAACAGCCCAAACTGCGCATGCCCGGACCAAATTGCAGCTAAAAGGAGCCCAGGAGTTGGAGTGGGATGCCAGAAGATGCTGTCTTCGTCCAGAGAGCATTTTGGACAAAAGTATGGCTTAATTGCAGTTACTAAGGATTTACTTTAAGGATATCAGCTAGAAGGAGTGAATATTATAACAACATAAGAGCCATGTAATAGAGATACTTGAAGGGAGGCTCTGCTAGTACTGTTCTAGCAATCAAAGAACAGGCACTTGAAGAGGGGCTCTGGCATCAGAATGGGTCTGTGCAGGATCCTGAAGGGGGTCTGTGCTAGAGGTAGCTAGCTATCACAGTACAGGCTCTTGAAATATATGGTGGCTGAGGATAAGAGACATCAATTTATAATACAGCACAGGCTCTTGAAGGGTGACTGTGAAGTGGTAAAATAAGTACTGACCAGCAGAATCTCTGCTCTCTTTGGAAAGCATTCCAGATGTGACACACATAATCTCATATGTAGACAAACACAGGGGAAAGCAGAGCCAGCAAGTCACTCTGCTGTCTGTTCTCCGGGTGCTGTGCTGTTTAGAGCCTCAGTCTCTGAATGGAGCTGGGTATAAGGCTCTGTAGTGTACACAACACAAGACCCCAACACGTTTAGGGACTGCCTACAAACCTTTGTATGATTCCTTATCAGTGGCTAAGCAGACATAGTCATTAGAACAATTGTGGAGAGGGCAGAGAGCTTTTTCTCTTCCCACCCTTAGTTGTCAGGTTCACTGGACAGGGAACTTTTTTTTTCCTGGGCTGCCAGAAGATTTACAGCCTTTCTATACAGCTCTGTACTCCAGGGGGTGTCAGGAAGGTCTGCACGACGATGAAAGCTAGTGCTGCTATTGACAGTCAGGGCTTTATGCCCTCAAGCAATATGGCAGCGCAGTCCTTTAATAGTGACCGCACATGCGCTAGTACAATACAGCTGTGAGCATGCAAACTACACGTGCACACAGAGCAGGGACAAGGTCCTCCAGCACCCAAGGCTGAGACACCAAAGTGCGCCCCTCCATCCCTCCCACCCCAGCTGTCACACACTGATTGCTATTAGACTAAGAGGGCCACAGGGGCCAACAACCTCCCCAACACCTTAATATCTAGTTATCTGGCTTACAGTCACTGCTATGTATCCCCTTTTCTTATTTCTTTCTGCTTCATACACAAATAGGAATGACAACTGAATGAATTGTACGCCCCCTCCTACACTGCGTCCTGAGGCTGGAGCCTCTCCAGCCTATGCCTCGGCCCGGCACTGCGCGCACATTACGTCACTAGATGCAATCTAAGGGTCGCATTATTCCGGCAGGAGGAAGCAGCAATCCTCGCCTCCCCATTGGCTAATTGACAGCGCTATCTGCTATTTAACCCACCGATACACAGCACCATGGCATCCCTGACCTATAGCTAGTAAGAACTTTATTTATAGGCACTAGCTTCTTTCTCACATGGTTTCCTAAAGCTGGATAATTGTACCTAATTCTAAAAGCCTGTTCAACTTGGTTTAACTATGCATACTTCTGCAGAGAAAAGGAGACACCAGGAGCCCAATATAGTGTAGTATGTACTGGTAAAAGGAATAATGGATTAGTACAAACGTATTATACTCACAAACCAGGGTTACCTCCAAGGCAACCACTGTGTAGGCAGGTGAGGAGTATTCTAGCCTGTCCTCACTCAGGATTAAGAAGTCACACTCTGTAGACACAAAAAATGGGGGGATCCCCCTACACCAAGGGTGGATACAAACTAGTGAGATGAACAGAGGCGCCAGAAGAATAAAAGCAATCCTTAAAATTGTTGAAAAATGTTTGGAAGGCAGTGGTGGACTTACCTCTTATAAGCAAACACTAGAAACTGTCAATTATTTAAACATACGATTTATTGGCATACTCCAAAACAAGTTGCAATGCTGTGATACAAGTCTGAAGAGTCTGTGTGAATGACTGGCTGTTAGGTAAGAAACACATTAGCAAGCTAGTCTGTAGGCAGATAGGACATATTTTGATCTTTTAGTAGTGATGCACCATTCTCCATAGGAAAACCATTGACAGAAGAACAAAAGGTTACTGCAAGTTATAAAAACATACGGCTGTGCGCTGTGTTCACGCGGTTATCACGAGGGATGAATCATACTTCCACGTTGTGGATAGGCTGAAGGACGAACCCACCCAGTCACAACAAGTACTGAGCATGCGTGGCACGTGATATGGTTATATAACATTGTGTTGCAATAAGCGCGTAACCCTGAATTAACTGTTTCAGGGAATGCGCAACTTAACTAGAACTAGTTCTGTTTATGAAAATATTGACTATAAGTCATCCAACCGTAGTGAAGCTCATGCCTGTGCATCCCCAGGATGCAATAGGGAAAATGGGTGGAGCTATGAGTATAAGAAAGAGAGATTTCCCTTGCTCTGATGGGACTCTCCACTACTGACGAGTTGTGTGATGTTGTGTATGCGCTGCCTCCTGACGATCGCTGGTCCCCCGATACGGAGTGATGATGCAATATCCGGTAATGTATTGATTCTTTACTCTATTACTTATCCATGATTCACTGCTATACCTGTAAATAATGTAAATAATTGAATAAATATCCTAATACAGTGTGAAGTTGTAAGCTATGTATTTACCTAGTCTGTGTGCTAGTGTGAGTCGAGTGTGAGGCCTTAGCAACGCCAAAAACATAGCATTACATAAATGGCGACGAGGATGACTTTTGACCTCTGAAATATATTGCCTATGATTCTGTGGGTCTCTGGGTGTAATTTTGCAAAATTTGGCATTTTGCCAGTTAGTGGGGCAATTAATATAAATCTTTGTAAAATTGCCCCTGTATGGTATATTGACTTGATACTTGACATGTATATATCTTAGGACAGATTACAGGTGTGGGCAAAGTTTGGAGTCAGTAGCTCCTCCCACTTAGTTTCAAGTCAAGATATCTTTTGAACTAAGCAAAATTTACCTGTGGGAAGTTTGACCATTGGTGTCTAGAAGTTGAGGGGCACCTCTGGTCAAAGCCACGCCCAGTTGGCAGTGTGCCAAAAGTAAGGCAATATGTTTAAGAAAAAGGCCAAATGCCTAAAAGAACCTGCGGAGATCCCCGGCTGGACCGAGTCTCCGTATAATATTATAGCAGTGGAATTAGCTAGCCATGGGTTGGCAGAATCATGGGATAAGCAGTTAAAAGAATCAGAACCGGTTGATTTAGTTCAAGTACTTGAGAAACTCCCTGCCAAGGTAGGTGATGCAGTTACCCCAGCTAGAAGTAGCTGGGTGTTGGCCTCTGCATATCGTGGTGTGCACAAGCGATTGCAGAAGGCGTTCCAGGATCAAGAAAAGGCAGAACAGGCTCAACTTGAGGTTGAGGGACGCTGCCTGATGCTGGAATATGGTGGTTCCCCGTTAAAGCGGGTGATGTTGTTGCTCTCTCTAGATGTAGATAAGACTCTAGGGGGGGTTCCCCGTTGAAGCGGGTGATGTTGTTGCTCTCTCTAGATGTAGATAAGACTCTAGAGGGGGGCCCTGTTAAGGCGGGGCATGATGTCGCTCTCAGGCGGCATAGTGGGATGTTGTTGACAGCTTATAGAAAGCTTCAACAAAGATTGTGTAGGTTGAAAGAATCAGAATCCCTCAATGTTGTTACTTTACTTGAGGGTATTCCTGTTGGAAAAAGGCTAGTCCTGTTACGAAAAGGAACTAGAGTAGGATGACAGAGTGATAGTTGCACAAGTGTCATCACAGGCAGCTGCAGATAAATACCAACATGTAACAGAATCTGCAGCTGGTAAAATAAATGTACTGGAGGAAGTAGCTGGGGAAGAGGCTCCTGTGATGACACATTTTGGATTGTTATCAGTGGAGCAGGGAGCTTCTGTAAATAAAAGGAAGCCAAACTCTGCCACTGATCATTGCACAAGAAATAGGACAATGTGCATTGAACTGGAATTGGAAGTGTTTAGCACAAATGTATTTTGTTCCATTTGAAAAGATTAGGAATAGCTGGGAACTTTCTTTAGGTTGTTACTGCTGTTTTTGTCCCTCTTAAGGAAAACCCCATATTTTTAATGATAAAATATGGATGGGAAAAAGGGGCAGAGAGTAACCTGACAGTGAATCTCAGCTTTTACTACTACGGTTTTTAATACAGTCTGTGTCTTTGTTGGTAGATTTCGGAGTATAATCTTGGAGTGCTGTGTTTAAACTTGTAAAGCAAATTCCTTAAAGTGACAATATCTGACTGCACTGGCAGAATTGAAATGGTAATATAATCTGGACAAGACAGGTGGGTTAACATTGTTGTTTCTAGTGAATGTTTTATATGGTGAATCCGTTATAGCGAGTCCTGATTAATCGTGTATTCATATGTCTGGTTTTTGTTTAATTGAATGCATAGAGGAATGTTTTTTAAAAAAAAAAATGCATTTGTGCACGGGAGGTGAGTGCTCCTAGGGAATGTGTGTGAGCCAGTGAGTGTTTGAGATGCTGCTCTCCTCAACTGGGGGTGCTTGGCAAGCATTATTTTTTTTCATTCAGGAGTACATGCTGTAAAAAAAAAATATTGACCTTTAACTCTTACTTCATGGGATATGCGTCTTGTTTGATAAAATAAATGGTTAAAGAGGTGAGAAATAGTAAAGCAACTTTCTTGTGTGTGTGTGCGTTGTGTGTTTGGTGCAGCACTGTGCGTTGTGCTGGGTTTTGCTAGAACTTCCAAATCCCTGCAAATGCTCATTTTTTTTTTTTTTTATTTTTTTTTTTTTTTTTTGGGTTACAGGGTTAAATGTGATTATGATGTCACGGTGACATCTCTGCCAGCAATTTTTCCCCTGGTTTCTAGCTATAATTGTGCAGGAGTGAAATTGTTTACCTGTTGAGCTAAGAAAGCTAGATTAGATGAGACCGTGTGAAAGAAATAGAATTGTGAAGTCTATTATGGCAATGTAGAATGAAAATATTGCGTAATTAGACTGGAAAACCTTTTTATATAATATGCCAGTGTCTCTGCGTCTATTCAGAGTTTTGTTTTGTTTTTTTTAGCACTGCACATGTGCAGGGAGGGGCGCAGAAACACAGGGGAAAAGTTGAGGGAGGATAGGGCCAGAGGCGGCTAGCGTGTGCGCAACGGTGTATGAGGGCACGCGCGTGGCGGGTGCATGTGCACAGCGGGCACATGCATGCGCAGCGAAAGGCCTAGCTTGTTTTTTTTTTAAACGGGCTAAGGTCATTAGTTACTAAATGAGATTTGTTTGTCTTGCAGAGAAATGTCTGGTTTCTCTAGGGTTGAATGTTGTACTGATTAGCTGAATGGCGTGAAGTGGCAGAATGTGTTGATGATGAAGTGTGAATTGAGTTGTTTCTAATGAATTGTATGAAGTTTGCTTTGAGACCTTACTGATATAGTGTATTATATGTTTAAGAATACCTCTGTTAAAGATGCTAGAATGTATGCATATGCTAGTTTAGAATAATACAAACAAACTGTGAAGATGACAGATTTT
Source organism: Hyperolius riggenbachi (assembly GCF_040937935.1). NCBI lineage: Eukaryota > Metazoa > Chordata > Amphibia > Anura > Hyperoliidae > Hyperolius > Hyperolius riggenbachi. Next base: position 52,863 of record NW_027152448.1, on the reverse strand, counting down.
TGTTTATACCAGAAACTAGCTGGTGGGGTGGTTAAAGTAGAAACGATTTCTTATTGAAAAATGCATAAGGATGCGGTAGCTCCATATAGGGGAAAACCTGTATCAGCTGGGTTGGATTTGCATGCTTTAGAAGTTGTTATCATTAACCCCTCACAGGTTACAACCATTCCCACAGGTATAGGATGTAAAATACCTGACTAACATTATGGGCAAATAGCTACCCAATTCAGTTTTGCTCAGAAAGGAGCTATAGTAATAGGAGGAGTAATTGACTCCGACTATCAAGAATAAATTAAAGTGATCATGATTAACCTGGGAAATAGTGAGTTAATTATTGGAAGAGGAGAGAGGATGGGTTAAAGTTTTTAGGGGAGGACACTGTGTATACACAGGCCAAAGAGTTGTATAGCCCAGGTTCTCCTGAGGGCCCTTTTACACTTAATGCGCTGGTATGCATTAGTAGTAGTACGCATACAATTTTGTTGTTGTTTGTTTTTTCTTGTTTTTTGTTGTTGTTGTTTTTTCCCCAATGGCAATGCACTGTGAAAAGATTTCAATGTTTTTTCAGTGTATGGTGTGAAAGAGGCCATAGGGGGACACGGACGCTGGACTGTACATCAGTTGTTATTTTTTGATTACAGTTAACAGCAGCTGATTAAGTGTAAAGGGACCCTAATTCCTTTATTTGTAGAGAGGGAAGCCCATCAGTAAAGGGTGATGAATATTTTGGTTCTACTAATACAGTAAAGGTTGGAGCTAAAATGTGGGTCAGAATCCCCAAGGACCGCCTCCTCCAGCAGATGTGATTGCAGTAGGCAAGGACCGAACTCTGCTGGAGGCCAGAACAGGAAAAGTGGGAATATATCCTACAGGAAAAAAATGTTATTTGCAAGAATAAGTCACACTTGTTTGGGTTTTTTGCAGATTGATCTCCATGTCTATGGCATTGTCCTTGGAATCCTTGGTATCGTGTGGTTGGAAAGCTGTTGCGTTAATGCAAGGACTTCAGGTATTCGAGTAACCGATACAGGGGATCCACGGTGACTTTCGTGTGGGGAAATAAAACCAAGAGTTGTCTACAGAGAAACTTTACCAGTAATGCTAGGCAAGCATGTGACGTTCTCAATGTTACTTTCAATGGAACATGTCTCGGTGGGGCCTACTTTGATATTTGTGGATATGATGGATGCTAAAGTGGACCCTGGGCATATAAAGAGACTACCTTCCACTTGTGTAAAGGTGGGGCAACATGCCTAAAAGACTGTGATTCATGCTAAAATCACGTTTCCAGCTGCCATAAACTGTTCTAAACCACACCAAATACGAAGAGAGTGGTATGACACTTTGTTAGGAGGATATGGGACATTGACTGGAACTCTTAATAGTTTTGATATTGAAACATTAGCAAATAGATTGCATAACGTTGGAAGTAAAATAAATGATGTCTTAATTTTACAAGCTAAATGGATGCCAACTATATGGGCGCCATTTAAGTTACAAGCTAAAATAGATGATGATTTGCTTGGCTTAATTAACGCAAGTGCCTCTGTTATGTATGAAACAGATGTTAATATAACTAGAATTGTAAACTGGACTATCTGTTCCATGCAAACCTTACAACAGCAACAACAGAGAGTTATTTCAAACTATGTTGTTGACTGGAAATGAGGAGGTTTGGAGGACCGTGTTCAGTTCCATGATAAGAACTGATCACTGGATAGATATCAAAGCACCTAAAGTGATGTGCAATGATACATTTTGCATGGGACAATTGACACTTTACAATGTTACTAAAAGTAGTATAATGTGTAAGAATGTTATTTTGCCATTATTAATTGGGCCAGAAGGTGATCAGCACTTCTGGGTACCTACGTTTTATGGACAGGTTATTGATGACAGCAACAGAACAGATGATTTGACTTTTTGTGATAATACTTTAAACAGTAAAATATGTAAGTTACAGTCTACTGCATATGAACCTTGTTTGTTACAGAACACTGTAAACAAATGTGAGTGGACCATATTGCCTATAACATACCGCTGGATGGTGGAAATAACACCTCAAGTGGTATGTGTAGTGACAGATCGTCAGGTGGTCCCTAAAATGAGGGTGCCTTTTGCAGGATGTATACACAATATCACTGTATTCCAATGGGAAAATGAAACTTTTATGTTGATGCCTGATATAGCGTTAACTACAAAGGTTTCCTGGCAAGGCCAAGGTTTGGAAGTTCCCAATTGGGATCTAAACCTGACTAAACTAAAGCGGATTGTTGAAAAATCTAACGGAAGTGAAAAAGTGCTATTAAAAAGTTGAATAGAAGTATAATCGTACACCAGCTCAGTACTGCCATGATTGCAAACAAAATTGTTAAAGTGGGCTCTGCCATAGCAGATGCCACCTCTCACCATTGGTGGGATGTATTTATGGGTTATTCGCCATCAGCAGAAACAATGATGAAGTGTATAGTTCATCCTATTTTTTGATTGTAATGATTGTTATAGTTATCCTATCCAGATGGAACTGGTATGTGGCATATGGGATCTGTTGTAAGAGGAAAAAAGTTGTCATGGTTTCATATGTTAATGGTCATCACTAAGGACCGAATGTGATACAAGTCTGAAGAGTCTGTGTGAATGACTGGCTGTTAGGTAAGAAACACATTAGCAAGCTAGTCTGTAGGCAGATAGGACATATTTTGATCTTTTAGTAGTGATGCACCATTCTCCATAGGAAAACCATTGACAGAAGAACAAAAGGTTACTGCAAGTTATAAAAACATACGGCTGTGCGCTGTGTTCACGCGGTTATCACGAGGGATGAATCATACTTCCACGTTGTGGATAGGCTGAAGGACGAACCCACCCAGTCACAACAAGTACTGAGCATGCGTGGCACGTGATATGGTTATATAACATTGTGTTGCAATAAGCGCGTAACCCTGAATTAACTGTTTCAGGGAATGCGCAACTTAACTAGAACTAGTTCTGTTTATGAAAATATTGACTATAAGTCATCCAACCATAGTGAAGCTCATGCCTGTGCATCCCCAGGATGCAATAGGGAAAATGGGTGGAGCTATGAGTATAAGAAAGAGAGATTTCCCTTGCTCTGATGGGACTCTCCACTACTGACGAGTTGTGTGATGTTGTGTATGCGCTGCCTCCTGACGATCGCTGGCCCCCCGATACGGAGTGATGATGCAATATCCGGTAATGTATTGATTCTTTACTCTATTACTTATCCATGATTCACTGCTATACCTGTAAATAATGTAAATAATTGAATAAATATCCTAATACAGTGTGAAGTCGTAAGCTATGTATTTACCTAGTCTGTGTGCTAGTGTGAGTCGAGTGTGAGGCCTTAGCAACGCCAAAAACATAGCATTACAAATGCATTTCGCAGGAGTAACCCTGCATCCTCAGGCAGTAACAATGGGGGAGCATACAACAGTAGTCAGGTCAGTACATGACAGGCGCCTCTGTGAGTCAGGGCGTGTACTGACCTGACTACTGTTGTATGCTCCCCCATTGTTACTGCCTGAGGAAGCAGGGTTACTCCTGCGAAATGCATTGCAACTTGTTTTGGAGTATGCCAATAAATCGTATGTTTAAATAATTGACAGTTTCTAGTGTTTGCTTATAGGAGGTAAGTCCACCACTGCCTTCCAAATATTTTTCAACCATATTAAGAATTGCTTTTATTCTTCTGGCGCCTCTGTTCATCTAGCTATGCTTACTCCTGCTTTCACTTCCTAATGTCTTACACATTTGTGTGATGCCCTTAGCCTGCCCTGAACACAGGCCTCCCCCCCCCCCCACCCCTTTATTACCTTCTGCACCAATAGAAAACACAAATCCTGAGTATCCTTGCCTGTTCTCCCCTATATCTGGCAATACTATCTCACACACTTTGCAATCCCATAATCTATACTACACATACATTCTTATATACAAAGTTTGCACGGTAAGTTAGCCAATTGCAGCCACACCATAAGCACTTAACACTACAAGGCTATATAAATTATTATCACTATATATTACAAGAATAATTTACAATCATGCAATATGTGAACAAAAAATTATGAACATGTACAGTGTTTTCAATTGTGTGCTCCCCTATTTTTATTGCCTGAAGAAGCAGGACTATACCTGTGAAATGTGTTGCAACACTTTGTGGAGTATACCAATACATTTATGTCTGTTGAAACCGACAGTTTTTGTGTCTGCTTATAGGAGGTAAACCCACCACTGCCTTCCAAGCATTTTTAACCATTTTAGCCTATTTTATAATTCTGGCGCATCTGCTTACAATGCAGTGCTGCTATTGAATTACATTCAGAATCTATATTATACCAGCAAGCATGCCCCTCAGAAATTGCAGCTCTATTCAATGTCTGATAAGTGCCTTCATGTGCTTCATAGTTGGACCCCCCCTGGCGGGGCCCCAGAATCCCCTTGACCCCATACACCAGTCTTCCCACTCTGTGTCTATCTGCGGCCCTGGGTGTACCGTCTCCCTGTGGCCTCCGGGGCTGTATCTGGTTTTCGTCGGTTGGCCTCTGTTCAAGGTAAGAGCCTTCATCCTCATCCTTAAATATGGATCGCTGTCAGATAGTACCGTTCAACGTTAAAGGTTTCAATGCTCCTAACAAAAAGTCCCAAATTCTCCACCACCTACATAAGCAAAAAGTCTCTATAGCTTTTCTGCAAGAGAACCATTTTAAAACTGATGCCAATTATGAAGTTCAGGTACTTTAATAGATGTTTTCACAGCTCTAATCCATTAAATAAATCTAAGGGATCCTTCTTTCTTATTTCATGGAAGGTATGAACATGGCATCACAGCACCCAGCATGCCCCCATAAAGGCACCTAGCATAACCCCCATTGATGCCACACAGCTACCTGCATGCCCGCCATTGAGCCACTACAGCTCCCAGCATGCCCCCATAGAGGCTCCACAGCTCTATGGGGGTATGCTGGGAGCTGTGGTGCCTCTATGGAAACATCCTGGGAGCTGTGCTGCCTTGATGGGGGCATGCTGGGTGCTATGGTGCCTCTATGGGGCATGCTGAGTGCTCTGGTGCCATGCTGGAAGCTGTGCCTGGAGCCTCCTATGCATCGTTGTGTGTCCTCACTGTTCCTGCCACAAGCCAACCCCCCCGCCTCCAAGGAGAGTAGCACAGTGGGTAGAACTCATCTCCTCCATCTGCTCTGTCTGGAGACATCTTCTGTAGCTGGCAATTCTCCCCTAGCATCTGAGAATCAGACACTAGGGGGAGAAGACCTGAAGAGAAGATGTCTGCGCAGAATCTGGAAACCTAGCAGCCAGAGGTGAGTACTGCCGCCCACTGCCTTACTCTGCCTGGGGGATATCCCCAGAATAGATCCGTGGAATATGCCACGGATCTTTGAGTCTAGCAACGCCCCTGTTTCTACCTCTCCTGTAGTCTACAGTCACTCAAGAAAACTCAGTACAGTGCCCATGTTGGGAACCTTGTCCTGCTTTTCCCCAATGATGACCTCTTCACTTCACTCTCCTCTCGCTTCTCCTCCTACTCTGCCTGCATGCTGTTAGTGTAAACACAGTACAAACATGCTGCCCCTGTAATCTCTCCCGCCTGATGCAAATGTTTCACCTTGCTTCATGAGAGAACCGGCCCTGTTTAATATCATAAAAATATATCTTTCTATTGTTTGCAGTGGACATCCATAGTTATAACTAAGGACAATGGGATGATTCTTGGTGGTTGAGACACTAACCGCCAAGGCTCTGCAATGAGAGAGACCAGGAGCCCAATGGTGCAGTATCGTTGGGTAAAATTGGTATGAGTAGTGTCACGGACGGTTGCGGGGCCGTAGACGCGTCCTGGAACCGCCCGTGAAGAAAAAACTATCGCACTCGATTCTCTGCATCGATTGCGCTTCAGATCAATAGAATCTGGATTGATTGTGTAGGAGCATCTGTCTTTTCTCAGCAGAGAGAAGACATCAGCTTAACTGCAGGATGGCTCTTTTGATATGGTAATGAGCAGGAACAAACCCTTGAGTTCAGGAAGCTAATCTCCACAGGGGGACCATAGAAAGCCAGCCGAAGCGGCTCCGACCAGGCCAAATCTGAATGCATGTGGGGTATGGTTTCTTGACGATTATATGGCAACCATACCTCGCACAGCTATAAAATTCATATCGTCTTGTTCGGTAAAATCTGGCCATAGTGCTGATATGAAATTCATTGTGATAGTCCGTCCGGTTATTGAGGTATGACCCTTCTCAAGAACTGGACCCACTGCCCTAGCCATGTCTGATGTCATATTAATCTGTATTTTCCGACAAGTATGAATCTGTTATCCCCCTAAATACAACGTGTATCGTTTGTGAGGTACGGCAGTTTGTAAGTTTAAAACCTAAAATCTCTCAGAGGGAATGAACTGTCATTGGTGGGTGACTCAGAGGGGGCCGGCATTGCCACACCCCCAAACCAGCTTCATCAAAAGCACATGGCTGGCAGGCGGGCCCTCATTCCTCCATTTTTCCACCTTCATGAACACACGGCCACCGTGAGGAACAAGTGGTGGCCATTTTGCTTGAACTTAGCTGAAACAAAGAACTTTGCGGAACTTGGAACCAAGGACTTGATGATTTTCCCACAAAAGGACATTTTCCATGAAACTAAGTATTTTTTCTCCCTTTCTTTTATTTTTCATACTGGCTATTACTGTTTTAATAATTGTTGATTTTAATAATTGTCTGTATATATTAATTATTTATATTGCCGTGAATAAACGACTTTATCCAAGTCATTCACTGTTCCGCTACCCTGCTTCGCAGCCGCACAAACTGAACCAGACTTCTGAAGAGACGCTACTATTGTATTGTTGCTAGCTAGACAGAATACAGCGTGTTTTAACCAGTTTTATTTGTAGATCTAGGTTCAGACAGTCAGCGGGCTCCTCTGTCCCATGGTAACAGAGGTGGTGGCAGTTATACCCTGAACTAGTGTGTAAAGTGTATTTCCGTAACCCACAGGCTCCCTTCTGGTCAGGCTGCTGCCCAAATTTCTGTCGGTTTCTGCACAAAGATCGCGACCAAAGCTTGCATGGTCTGTGTGCTGGAACCGATTGGAAGGCAATTTGCGGTCTCACCACTAGGGCTCCTGTGACAGTGTTTGGCAGCGGTTGGAACCTATGTTGTGCTGAAAGTATCTAAGATAGCGCTAGAGCTAGCAAGAAATGAACTAATTCGTTGGTGTAGCTGGAAGGCAATATATTTTTTATATATACAGAGAGACTGTGTAGCCAGTACCCCTCCCCAAAAGTTTTATTTTATTTGGCGTGGAAATGTCCGGGAACTACCAGCAAATGTGCGTGGCAGACCTGCCAACTCTTTGCCAAGCGAGAGGCATTGAAGTCAGCCGCAAGAAACATCAGGACCTGGTAACGGACTTGTTTCAATGGGATACCCAGCAACTGCGGGAGCCGGGAGTGGATACCAGCCCATCTAACTCAAATCGAGGGGAACCAGAGACTGAAGATCCGAGGCGTACAGAGGTTGAGCAACAGTTACGCAAGAGGCTGTCAGTGTGGTCCCCAATCCCAGAGTTTCTGAAAGTACTCGCCCGGAACTGGCCAGTACTGGACTGTCCACGGGTGCTGACCCGGTAATGCAGCAGGCATTACGAAAGCTGATGGAGACTGACCTGGACAAGTACCTGCAGTACATGCAAGCGCAGTTGGAGCGCCAATCTGCAGAGGCACGAGAGGAACGGGAACGGCAACGACAGCATGAGCTGAACCTGGCAAAAGTTCAACAGGCCAGCCGGAGTTCGCCGCCCAGCCTCCCGGCTGAAGGAGCTACACCACCCGTAAGTGCAAAATTTAAATTTGCTAATATTGAAAAAGACACTGACATTGACTTGTTTCTGCAGTCTTTTGAAAAAGCATGCCGTCAGTATCGTCTGTCCCAAGACCAGTGGGCTAGACATCTGACACCTTTGCTGCGCTACAAAGAGCTTGATGCTTTCACAGAGTTACCTGCGGAAAAGGATAATGATTATGCTGCTATAAAAGACGCTATCATTACCAAATACCAGCTGACGCCAGAAGCCTATCGCAAAAAGTTCAGGGCCTGGCAGAAAAAGTCTTCTGATTCGTACCAAGATGTGGTCAGCAGCTTGCTCACCACACTCCACCAGTGGACTCTAGGCCTCACCAAAGGGTCTTATGGTGTCCTGGAGGACTTGATAGTCCTGGAACAATTTCTGAACATTTGCCCTGCTGATGTACGACAGTTTGTGCTTGAGCGCAAGCCTGCGTCAGCACCTGTCGCTGCAGACCTCGCTGAAACTTTTGCAACTACCCGGGTGTCTGATACACGCAGAACTGTCCCATGCAGCTGGAGGGGAGGTCAGCCCAATACCCCAGCAGACTCTCCTGCCCCTGTGAGCCGTCAGCCACAGAGGCCACCCAGCGCAGCTGCTGCGCTCAGGCCTGCAGCCCCTGGAGAGGTCACCTGTCACTACTGCCACCAGTCTGGACACATGAAATTCGACTGTCCGGAGCGGAGACAGACACCACCAGCACCTGCAGCACCTCTATCACCTGTACCTCACCCACAGCAGAGGCAACCCGCCAGCGAACCACAACCTGGATCATCAGATTTTGTTCTGTTTGCCCGCGGATAGGAAATCCGCGAGCGAACCGACCAGCAGCAGCCTGTTAGAGTGAACAACAAAGTTGTCACCGGATTCCAAGACACCGGAGCTGACATCACGTTGGTTCACTCACACCTTGTGCCAAAGGAGAGCATCAGCTCCAGCCGATCCCTTGCCCTTACTGGAGTGGAGGGCACCCTTTTACACATAGCCCACGCGAGAGTGAAGCTTGACTGGGGGGTAGGGGTCCAAGAAAGGGTTGTTGGGGTGGTGAAGGATCTTCCAGTCCCTGTGTTGCTGGGGACTGATTTGGGCAAGCTTGTGTCCTACTACGAACCTGCCACGACCGCCTTGTCGCTCACGGAAGGAGACGGACTCTCCACCCACCACCAGGCACTTTATACACTTGGGGGAGTACCAGGGGGAGGTGGGTTGAATGTGCTCAGTTCAAGGGTACCAGGTTCAATAGTGCCTGCTTCAAAGGGACCTGAGTTTGATGCACAAACTGTCTGTTGTGATGATGTAACTGTACCTGTGGTTAATGTACCAACTGTCTGTAATGAAAATGTGTCTATGCCTGTCACTGTCATTAATGCATGCAACGATGATTTGAGTAATGCCAGTCTGTGCCATTCTGAAGGTATACCTGTGCTAGCAGTACCGCGCAGCTGTACTGCTCAGAACCTGAGCTCAGAACAGGTGGAGGGGGTTCCGGCCTCCTCCCCCTCCTCTGACCATAGGGATGCGACCTTTCAGCCGCTGGCCTCGTGTGACATGAGCCAGGTGGCTGAAACTGACAGCGTATTCACAGCAGCACTACAAAGGGACCCAAGCCTGGAGGTGCTCAGGCAGCAAGCCTCTGAGCCCCTCGCAGATGGGGCCGCTTTCAAGGTGTACTGGGAAGGTGGGAGACTGTACAGCAAGTCTGTACAGCCCCCTACCGGTAGATCACATGCGAATACCAAATGGCTTGTGGTCCCGAGTGCGTTCAGGGGACATGTGCTGAAATCCGCACATAATTCCCTGACAGGACACTCTGGTGTCCGCAAGACACTTGCCTGTATTCGGAGACAGTTTTATTGGCCCATGATGAACAGGGATGTAGCAAACTACTGCAAAGCATGTGCCGTCTGTCAGGAGCTGGGGAGGTCCAGGGATTCCCACGGGGTTCCCTTAGGTCCACAGCCACTTCGCAGGGAACCCCTGCGTGGGCTGGCTGTTGACCTACCCAAACCACTGCCCGTTGTCAGCAGTCCCGGCAGACACCACATCCGACCGCAGTGGCGCAAATGCCCTGTCCAGAACGGTCCATGTCGGGTCAAACCAGAGGGTAGCAGACCGCGATCTGTCCAGTGGAACCGAGCCGCAGGCGCCAATGGGTTTTCCCGCCGTGCCGGCAGCTCGAGACCCGTCAGCCAGGTTAGCGGCGCCGCCACACATCTTGCGGATATGTGTCTAAGCCGCAGACAAGAGGGGGGGCTGTCACGGACGGTTGCGGGGCCGCAGATGTGTCCTGGAACCGCCCGTGAAGAAATAACGATCGCACTCGATTCTCTGCATCGATTGCGCTTCAGATCAATAGAATCTGGATTGATTGTGTAGGAGCATCTGTCTTTTCTCAGCAGAGAGAAGACATCAGCTTAACTGCAGGATGGCTCTTTTGATATGCTAATGAGCAGGAACAAACCCTTGAGTTCAGGAAGCTAATCTCCACAGGGGGACCATAGAAAGCCAGCCGAAGCGGCTCCGACCAGGCCAAATCTGAATGCATGTGGGGTATGGTTTCTTGACGATTATATGGCAACCATACCTCGCACAGCTATAAAATTCATATCGTCTTGTTCGGTAAAATCTGGCCATCGTGCTGATATGAAATTCATTGTGATAATCCGTCCGGTTATTGAGGTATGACCCTTCTCAAAAACTGGACCCACTGCCCTAGCCATGTCTGATGTCATATTAATCTGTATTTTCCGACAAGTATGAATCTGTTATCCCCCTAAATATAACGTGTATCGTTTGTGAGGTACGGCAGTTTGTAAGTTTAAACCTAAAATCTCTCAGAGGGAATGAACTGTCATTGGTGGGTGACTCAGAGGGGGCCGGCATTGCCACACCCCCAAACCAGCTTCATCAAAAGCACATGGCTCTCATTCCTCCATTTTTCCACCTTCATGAACACACGGCCACCGTGAGGAACAAGTGGTGGCCATTTTGCTTGAACTTAGCTGAAACAAAGAACTTTGCGGAACTTGGAACCAAGGACTTGATGATTTTCCCACAAAAGGACATTTTCCATGAAACTAAGTATTTTTTCTCCCTTTCTTTTATTTTTCATACTGGCTATTACTGTTTTAATAATTGTTGATTTTAATAATTGTCTGTATATATTAATTATTTATATTGCCGTGAATAAACGACTTTATCCAAGTCATTCACTGTTCCGCTACCCTGCTTCGCAGCTGCACAAACTGAACCAGACTTCTGAAGAGACGCTACTATTGTATTGTTGCTAGCTAGACAGAATACAGCGTGTTTTAACCGTTTTTATATGTAGATCTAGGTTCAGACAGTCAGCGGGCTCCTCTGTCCCATGGTAACAGAGGTGGTGGCAGTTATTCCCTGAACTAGTGTGTAAAGTGTATTTCCGTAACCCACAGGCTCCCTTCTGGTCGGGCTGCTGCCCAAATTTCTGTCGGTTTCTGCGCAAAGATCGTGACCAAAGCTTGCATGGTCTGTGTGCTGGAACCGATTGGAAGGCAATTTGCGGTCTGACCACTAGGGCTCCTGTGACAAGTAGGATATTAAGATATACTCACAAGGGTAGGTTGCACTCCTGCAACCACCAACAGAGCCTACGGGAAAACAACCATTCCCGTTTGGTATCCCAGATCAGCTTGGCAGGTGCTGGTCGGTCGCTCTCCTTAGGTATTTGGACACATGGTGTACCATATACTACCCCAAATAGTTAGACTACAACTAAGAAAACTTGTTGGAGGCGCCCAGAATATAATTATCTTAAATCATAAAGTATAGGAGTAATTCGGTCTTACCTCCATAAACGGATGAACCATATAAGTAAAAGTGTTTAATGATGCACAAAAAAGACAACGCGTTTCACGGGTAGTGGCCCGCTTCCTCAGGTCAATAACAAAGTGCCTAAGTCTGTAGCAGTCACAGCTGTGGGCGCCTCCAACAAGTTTTCTTAGTTATGGTTCTAGCTAGGTAATTCCCAGGCTGCAGGCATTGTCTCTGACGGCCAGTCTGGAAGGAATTTATTTCTCCTTTAAAAATTAATTGGTGCAAGGCAAGCCTTGGAAGGGGTTTTTTTGCCTTCCCCTGAATCAACTGGGATATGTAAGGGTGCAGGAGAGAAAGGTACCTAATGCTTACTTATTTATTGATTAATTTTCTATTATCCTGCTTGGACTTAATGGATGGATTTTTTCAACCAAACTAAGTAATGTTATTATTATTATTATTATTTAGTATTTATATAGCGCCGACATATTACGCAGCGCTGTACAATGTATATATATATATATCTTGTCACGAACTGTCCCTCAAAGGAGCTCACAATCTATTCCCTACCATTGCCATATGTCTATATTATGTAGTGTAAGTACTGTAGTCTAGGGCCAATTTTTTAGGAGGAGCCAATTAACTTATCCGTATGTTTTTGGAATGTGGGAGGAAACCGGAGTGCCCAGAGGAAACCCACGCAGACACGGAGAGAACATACAAACTCTTTGCAGATAGTGCCCTGGCTGGGATACGAACCTGGGACCCAGCGCTGCAAGGCGAGAGAGCTAACCACTACACCACCGTGCTGCCCTAATGTTGTTATTCTATAGCACACACTGCATGGTGATGGCAATAAAACATTACCTGCTGTGGTCAGAGCTCTGGATCCCGCCTCCTGCAGGGAGACATGTGACCAGGTCACACGCAGGGAGGAGTGGATGTATCTCCAGGGAACTATACACTCACTGATAGCATCAAACACCCTCTCATCATCCACCTGAATAATCTTCTTCTTTGATGGTAACGTTTCCTTGTCTTCATATATCCATGTAATCTGGATGTCCTGAGGGTAAAACCTCATCAGGCTCAGAGAACACATCACACGGTCTGATCCATAAGGGGTTAAGGTCATCTCTGTCTTCTCCAGGGGGGCCACTGGGGGGGAAATAGGAGAGCAAAAATAATACAAAACAGGACAGTACTTTAGCATGAGATTTTGGAAGGTTTGACCCACAGCTGTCCATACACAGTACAATTTAACAATAGCAAACAAATTGTTTTAGAATAATCCAAAATTATATAATAATATATTGCCTCTGTACTCACAAAACAAACTGACTCCCATGGACAGTGCAATACTGTTGCAGATGTTAATAACACCTTCCCCCATCCCTTATCCCCCTACTCCCTCACAAGCACAACCTGCGTATTGCAGTAGCAACCCAAGAAGACCAGAGACCCGATGGTGGGTATTCCTCAACAAGCAACCAAATCCAGTTCGACTGAGCAACCACTAAATGTAAAAGTGTTATTCCACAAAGTCGTAATGTGCTGAAAATGTACCGACCCTAATAAATGTGAACTGTAATTTAAAGAGAAAATATAATAAAATGTTCTATTTTTCAGACAATAGTCATCATAAATAACTTACATATATAGTAATAGCTGTGCTTAGTCCACACAAATAAAATAAACCCATCAAAAAACAGTTACTTGTGCTGCTTCAATAAAGCAGGCGAGGTCGGCATCTTCAACGGAGGGGACCTGGGGACACTGGAGCTGTGGTGAGGGACAGATCGGCTGCAGAGGCGTAGATAGGCTTTTCAGCGCCCAGGGACAAAGACAGATTTTGCGCCACCCCTCCGGACAAATAAGAAATGGCTATGCATCAGAATGTGGGAGTGGTCATGGGTGGAGCCAAATGTAAAAATGCTGTTTAGATAGCCAAATGTGTCCCTCCTTTAGATAGCCAGATGTGCCTCCCTTCCCCATGTTTAGATAGCCAGATGTACCTCATATAGTTAGCCAGATGTGCCCCCCTTGTTCTGCTGCTGCTAACACTTCTGCACTCCTCTGCAGAGGGAGGGAGAGAAGCAGGGGCACTTCAAGCTGCCAGCAAGCTGCCTCTCACTCACTTGGGGGTGCGGTGGCCGTGCTCAGCGCCCCCTTACAGTGCTACGCCCGGGGGTACGTGTCCCCCCTTGCCCACCCATAGCTACGCCTCTGATCAGCTGCCAGGGGCTGGAGGAAGCCCCAGGTAAATAGATCTTGTTTTTTTTATTTCCTCGGATGTATCCTTTAAAAGTGTCCCAACACATTGTCTGTTTAACCACTTACCGACCGCCCACTGCACAGGGGCGGCCGGAAAGTGGATCCCGCAAGGACCGCCGCATGTACAATTGGCGGCGGTCCTTGTACGGGCATGGGCGGAGCAATCGCGTCATTCGTGACGCGATCAGCCACCGGCGACTGGCTCCGCCCCCCTCGCGCTGTAACCGGCCGGCCATTCGGAAGCGCCGGCGGGTTACTAGCACCCGGATCGCCGCATACAAAGTGTATAATACACTTTGTAATGTATACAAAGTGTATTATACAGGCTGCCTCCTGCCCTGGTGGTCCCAGTGTCCGAGGTACCACCAGGGCAGGCTGCAGCCACCTTAGTCTGCACCCAAGCACACTGATTTCCCCCCCCTGCCCCCTGATCACCCACAGCACCCCTCATACCCCCCCCCTGCCCACCCCCCAGACCACTGTTTGCACCCAATCACCCCCCTAATCACCCATCAATCACTCCCTGTCACTATCTGTAAACGCTATTTTTTTATGCCCTAAACTGCCCGCTGCTCCCTCCTGATCACCCCCCCCCACCCCTCAGATTCTCCCCAGACCCTCCCCCCCAGACCCCCCCCCCCCCCCGTGTACTGTATGCATCTATCCCCCTGATTACCTGTCAATCACCTGTCAATCACCCATCAATCACCCCCTGTCACTGCCACCCATCAATCAGCTCCTAACCTGTCCCTTGCGGGCAATCTGATCACCCACCCACACCAATAGATCGCCCGCAGATCCGACGTCAGATCACCTCCCAAGTGCATTGTTTACATCTGTTCCCTATCCTAAACACCCACTAATTACCCATCAATCACCCATCAATCACCCCCTATCACCACCTGTCACTGTTACCCATCAGATCAGACCCTAATCTGCCCCTTGCGGGCACCCAATCACCCGCCTACATGCTCAGATTGCCCTCAGACCCCCCCTTATCAATTCGCCAGTGCATTATTTACATCTGTTCTTCCCTGTAATAACCCACTGATCACCTGTCACTTCCACCCATCAATCACCCCCTGTCACTTCCACCCATCAATCACCCCCTTTCACTGCCACCCATCAATCAGCCCCTAACCTGCCCCTTGCGGGCAATCTGATCACCCACCCACACCAATAGATCGCCCGCAGATCCGACGTCAGATCACCTCCCAAGTGCATTGTTTACATCTGTTCTCTACCCTAAACACCCACTAATTACCCATCAATTACCCCCTGTCACTGCTACCCATCAGATTAGACCCCTATCTGCCCCTAGGGCACTCAATCACCCACCCACACCCTCAGAACGCCCTCAGACCCCAGCCCTGATCACCTCGCCAGTGCATTGCTTGCATCTATTCCCCCCTCTAATCACACCTTGAGACACCCATCAATCACCTCCTGTCACCCCCTAGCACACCTACCCATCAGACCAGGCCCTAATTTGCCACGTGTGGGCTCCTGATCACTCGGCCAAACCCTCAGATCCCCCTCAGACCCCCTTCCGATCACCTCCCCAGTGCATTGATTGCATCTATTTTCCCCTCTAACCACCCCCTGAGACACCCATCAATCACCTCCTGTCACCCCCCTAGCACTCCCATCCATCAGATCAGGCCCAATACAACCTGTCATCTAAAAGGCCACCCTGCTTATGACCGGTTCCACAAAATTCGCCCCCTCATAGACCACCTGTCATCAAAATTTGCAGATGCTTATACCCCTGAACAGTCATTTTGAGACATTTGGTTTCCAGACTACTCACGGTTTTGGGCCCGTAAAATGCCAGGGCGGTATAGGAACCCCACAAGTGACCCCATTTTAGAAAAAAAACACCCCAATGTATTCTGTTAGGTGTATGATGAGTTCATAGAAGATTTTATTTTTTTTCAAAAGTTAGCGGAAATTGATTTTTATTGTTTTTTTTCACAAAGTGTCATTTTTCACTAACTTGTGTCAAAAAATAAAATCGTCTATGAACTCGCCATACTCCTAACGGAATACCTTCGGGTGTCTTCTTTCTAAAATGGGGTCACTTGTGGGGTTCCTATACTGCCCTGGCATTTTAGGGGCCCTAAACCGTGAGGAGTAGTCTAGAAAACAAATGCCTCAAAGTGACCTGTGAATAGGACGTTGGGCCCCTTAGCGCACCTAGGCTGCAAAAAAGTGTCACATGTAGTATCGCCGTACTCAGGAGAAGTAGTATAATGTGTTTTGGGGTGTATTTTTACACATACCCATGCTGGGTGGGAGAAAGCTCTCTGTAAATGGACAATTATGTGTAAAAAAAAATCAAACAATTGTCATTTACAGAGATATTTCTCCCACCCAGCATGGGTATGTGTAAAAATACACCCCAAAACACATTATACTACTTTTCCTGAGTACGGCGGTACCACATGTGTGGCACTTTTTTACACCCTAAGTGCGCTAAGGGGCCCAAAGTCCAATGAGTGCCTTTAGGATTTCACAGGTCATTTTGCGACATTTGGTTTCAAGACTACTCCTCACGGTTTAGGGCCCCTAAAATGCCAGGGCAGTATAGGAACCCCACAAATGACCCCATTGTAGAAAGAAGACACCCAAAGGTATTCCGTTAGGAGTATGGTGAGTTCATAGAAGATTTTTTTTTTGTCACAAGTTAGCGGAAAATGACACTTTGTGAAAAAAAACAATTAAAATCAATTTCCGCTAACTTGTGACAAAAAATAAAATCTTCTATGAACTCACCATACTCCTAACTGAATACCTTGGGGTGTCTTCTTTCTAAAATGGGGTCACTTGTGGGGTTCCTATACTGCCCTGGCATTTTAGGGGCCCTAAACCGTGAGGAGTAGTCTTGAAACAAAAATGACCTGTGAAATCCTAAAGGATCTCATTGAACTTTGGGCCCCTTAGCGCAGTTAGGGTGCAAAAAAGTGCCACACATGTGGTATCGCCGTACTCAGGAGAAGTAGTATAATGTGTTTTGGGGTGTATTTTTACACATATCCATGCTGAGTGGGAGAAATATCTCTGTAAATGGACAATTGTGTGTAAAAAAAATCAAACAATTGTCATTTACAGAGATATTTCTCCCACCCAGCATGGGTATGTGTAAAAATACACCCCAAAACACATGATACTACTTCTCATGAGTACGGCAATACCACATGTGTGGCACTTTTTTGCAGCCTCACTGCGCTAAGGGGCCCAAAGTCCAATGAGCACCTTTAGGCTTTACAGGGGTGCTTACAAATTAGCACCCCCAAAATGCGAGGACAGTAAACACACCCCACAAATGACCCCATTTTGGAAAGTAAACACTTCAAGGTATTCAGAGAGGGGCATGGTGGGTCCGTGAAAGATTTCATTTTCTTTTTTGTCACAAGTTAGCAGAAATGGGAACTTTTTTTTTTTTTCTTGTCACAAACTGTCATTTTCCGCTAACTTGTGACAAAAAATAAAATCTTCTATGAACTCACCATGCCTCTCAGTGAATACTTTGGGATGTCTTATTTTCCAAAATGGGGTCATTTGGGGGGTATTTATACTATCCTGGAATTCTAGCCCCTCATGAAACATGACAGGTGGTCAGAAAAGTCATAGATGCTTCAAAATGGGAAAATTCACTTTTTGCACCATAGTTTGTAAACGCTATAACTTTTACCCAAACCAATCAATATAGGCTGAATGGGTTTTTTTTATTAAAAACATGTTTGTCCACATTTTTCATGCTGCATGTATACAGAAATTTTACTTTATTTGAAAAATGTCAGCACAGAAAGTTAAAAAAAATCATTTTTTTGACAAAATTCATGTCTTTTTTGATGAATATAATGAAAAGTAAAAATTGCAGCAGCAATCAAATAGCACCAAAAGAAAGCTTTATTAGTGACAAGAAAAGGAGCCAAAATTCATTTAGGTGGTAGGTTGTATGAGTGAGCAATAAACTGTGAAAGCTGCAGTGGTCTGAATGGAAAAAAAGGCTCTGGTCCTTAAGGGGGGTAAAGCCTACGGTCCTCAAGTGGTTAATATGATTCACTGGATCTGCGTATCAGCTGGGTTTCCGGTGCATAGATCTACCCCCTAGCAGTAAGTTGCCCTGGCCTTTTCTATATCAGATATAGAAAAGGTAGGGGCTTTTCTCTGCAATGCGGCAGGGCTACACACTGCAACCAAGCAGATATGGGGCTCCGGTGAATCTTATTATACAGACTACATACTGGGGCATTCACGTTGACAATGACAGGCCAGGATGGCTGACAAGGTCAAATGTCAGCTTACTGGCCAGGAGCTTTTTTTTCTCAAATACAATCTTAATACAGCTTTAAAATTCCTAAGCTTTGGCAGTGCAGGGGTGTAGCTTGGTGGGGGCAGGGTAGTACATGTGCCCCAGGGCGCTGGATCCCTAAGGGCGCCCAGTCGCAGCTGAGCAGTGTTTTTTTTTTTTTTTCTCTACTAACTAGCTTGCTCGCTGAGCCACCTGGGTCTCCCTGTGAGTTCAGTGACATCCAGGGCCGGATTTGGGGGCAAGCCACCATGGCCCAGGGCTAGGGTGACAGAATCTGCCACAATCCAAGGGGCAAGTGACATGGTTACCTGCACCTGGGACCCACCATAAGAGCTGGCACCACTCAACCTCTCCGTAACTGCCCAGCCGCCCCGCACTGACTGTCTCCCTTTGCCTGTGTGAGCAGAGCAGCTGGCTGGGGTGCCGCTGTTGCTGGCGGAGACGAGGGGAAAAAGGGTTACTTACCTAGGGCTTCTCGCATTCCCTCATAGCTTTACAGGTCCCTGGGTTTCCTCCTGGTCCATTATGTTGTGCTCCTCTAAAGGCTTGCCCATTAGACCAATCATGAGCCACTGCGCATGCACAGCCCTGGCTGTGTACATAGTCATGTCACTGACTGGATCCATATGAAAATGGCGTCTGCGAATAATGGCGCACGGTATTGCACTTATTGTTAACTAACGTTAACACTTAATCGTTACTTACAGTTAAAAGCGTCTTCTTAAAAGCGTTAACTAACGTTTTTATTGTTATGAATAACTCTAACACTCTTGATAGTAAACGTGTTTTATCGTTTTAAGCCCTGCTTTGCTGGCGTTTAAAAATATGTCTTCCCGCCAACTTTAATGTTTAATAGCAAAGCCCCCTTAAAAGCTAGAAACACCCAATTTTCAGGTTTTGTTAAGAAGAAAAGTGGAAACAAAAGGAAAAAGATTTTTTCAAAAAGACCTTGTACTTTTTGAGAAAATCGATTTGAAAGTTTCAAAGAAAAAAAAGTTACATTTAAATGCGGAAATGACAGTTCTTAGTGAAACAATTCCAGCTGACTTTAGCAGTTATTAGCAAAGGCCCCCCTTATATCCTTGCAACACCAAATTTGCAGGATATGTTAAAAAGATAGTGGAAAACAATATTTTAAATTTTTTTTTTGTGCTGATAGTGGGAAATTTCCCCCCAAAAATGATGTGGGGTCCCCCCTCCCGAGCATCTTTAACCCCTCATCCCCCATGCAGGCTGGGATAGCCAGAATGCGGATCCCCGGCTGACTGGGGCTCTGCACCCTGAGCTATACCAGCCCACATGGTCCATGGTATGGGGGGCTCTGGGGGGCGGAGGGGTGGCCAAGCCTTCCCCTCCCCCCGGAGCCCTTGTCCAATCCATGGACAAGGGGCTCTTCCCCATCTCCGGTGCCCCAGGAGAAGGTGGGGCGACGACACCCTGGGGGGGGGGTTATGGTGGCATCTGGGAGTCCCCTTTAAGAAGAGGACCCTAGATGCCTGCCCCCTCTCAGGAGAAATGAGTATAGGGGTACATAGTATCCCTTACCCATTTCCATAAAGGATTAAAAGAAATAAAAACATAACAAGAAACATTTTTATTAATCTTAATTAACCAGAAATACTTACCTGTACCTTTAAGAAAATGTTCCTACTCCAATATCCTCTGTAATGTCCCTTGACAACAGTATCCTCTATCTTGCGATCTTCAGAATTACTTACCTGTACCTTTAAGAAAATGTTCCCACGCCAATATCCTTGGGAAAAGGTCCCACGCCACTCTCCTCTAACTTACGATCTTCTGTTACATTGATTGAAGATCACCGTGCACCGCCGCCACACACGCCTCCCCCGCCAAACTGCCCTCAGCTATAGTATAGCTGAGAGCATACTATATAGTATAGCTAAGAGCATGAAGCATCTTTAAATTTTGGCTCCACGGCTCCCCATTGGTTCCTTATCGACCAATGGGGATACTCCTGATCCCCATTGGTCTGTTAAGGAACCAATGGGGAGCCTTGGAGCTAAAATTTAAAGATGCTTTTTGCTCTCAGCTCAGCTATACAGTATAGCTGAGAGCGCGTCCTATGCGGACGCTATACTGCTGCCAGGTCCCGCTACCCCCCCCCCCCCCCGCCTCTCACGCCTGTCACCCTCACCCATGCTAGCACCCAGTGTACCCACCTATGCAGTATAGCGTCCGCATAGGACGCACTCTCAGCTATACTGTATAGCTGAGAGCTGCGGTGGGGGCGGCTTTTGTGGCGGCAGACGGCGGAGATCTTCAATCAACTTGAAGATCGCAAAATTAGAGGATATTGGTGTGGGACCTTTTTTTTTAAAGGTACAGGTAAGAATTTCTGGTTAATTAAGACTAATAAAGGACTTTTTTCGTGGTTGTGGTTTCATTTAACCCTTTGTGGAAATGGGAAAGGGGTATTTTAACCCCTATACTCATTTCTCCTGGGAGGGGGGTGGACATCTGAGCAACTTTCACCTCCATTTATTTGCCAATAACTTTATCACTACTCATCACAATGAATTGATCTATATCTTGTTTTTTCCGCCACTAATTAGACCAATTAGGCTTTCTTTGGGTGATACATTTTGCTGAGAATTAATTTATTCTAAATCCATTTTAACAGGAATATTAAGAACGAAATGGAAAAAAATCATTATTTCTCAGCTTTTGGCCATTATAGTTTGAAATTAATACATGCTACCATAATTAAAACCCATGTATTGTATTTGCCCATTTGTCCTGCTTATTGCACCATTTAAATGATGTCCCTATCACAATGTATGGCGCCGATATTTTATTTGAAAATAAAGGTGCATTTTTTCAATTTGCGTCCATCACTATTTACAAGCCCATAATTTAAAAAATTATATTAATATACGTCTTTGACATGCATATTTAAAAAGTTCAGACCCTTAGGTAACTATTTATGTTTGAATGTTTTTTATTATTGTAGTTTTTTTTTTTTTTATTAAAAATTTTATTTGGGTATTTTTTAATGTGGGAAAGTAAACAGCTAATTTTAAATGTTAAAAATGTATTTATTTAATAAAAAGTGGTTGTGAGTGTAGTTTTGCTATTTGGCCACAAGATGGCCACAGTCAAAAAAGTCAAGATCGATCACGCTCCCGGGAAGAAAAATTAAGACGGGGAACTTTTTGAACTCTGAAGAGACGCTGTCAGCTTTTCTGCGGGGGGCTTCGATCAATGAAAGGGATCTACAATCCCTTTCGTTGATCGCTGGGCTAACGGACGGCGACGGGAGCAGCACGGGAGCCCCCGCGGGAGCGCGCGCGGCCCGCAGGAGTGCGTGCAGCCCAACTGGACGAGAATGTTCGTCCAGTTGGGCTTAAGTGGTTAAAGGGGACTCCCAGATGCCGCCATGAACCCCCCTGGGAGTCATCGCTCCACCTCCTCCTGAGGCACCGGAGGTAGGTAAAAGCCTTTTGTCCATGGATTGGACAAGGGCTCTGGGTTAGAGGGGAAGGCTTGGCCGCCCCTCCCCCCAGAGCCCCCCCATACCATGGACCATGCGGGCTGGTATAGCTCATCTAAACATTAAAAAAAGACGTGGGGTCCTCCTTCCCGAGCCTCTTTAACCCCTTGTCCCCCATGCAGGCTGGGATAGCCAGAATGCGGAGCCCCGACCTACTGGGGCTTCGCACCCTGAGCTATACCAGCCCGCATGGTCCATGGTATGGAGGGGCTCCGGGGGAGAGGGGCGGCCAACACTTCCCTTCTCCCCTGGAGCCCTTGTCCAATCCATGGACAAAGGGCTCTTCCCCATCTCCGGTGCCCCAGGAGGAGGTGGGGGCGACGACTCCCTGGGGGGGTTTCATGGCGGCATCTGGGAGTCCGCTTTAAGAAGGGGACCCCCAGATGCCCACCCCCCTTCCCAGGAGAAATGAGTGTAGGGGTACAAAGTACCCCTTACCCATCTCCACAAAGGGTTAAATGAAATAAAAACACAACCACGAACAAAGTCCTTTAATATTGTTAACTAGCTGATTGCCCGGCGTTGCCCGGGAATGTATTTGGCTAGTGTTGGCTCCACCCACTTTTTCTAACCCTAACAATTACTCAGTGACCACGTTTGTGAGCTTTGTGGTCTTTTGCATCAATAATTTGCATTGAAATGAAAAAATCTGATGGGTTGTTTGTGGCTCCACCCCCTTTTCTGAATTTGAACCCTAGTCACCCAATGACCAACTGTACCAGGTTTGAGGCCTGTGCCATTAACAGTGCAAGAATGGTAGCAATTCAATATTCCCTTGAAAAGCAATAGGTGAAGCTTTATACACTTTTGTAGGCTCCACCCACTTTTCTGAATATTAATCCCATTCATTGAGTGACCAACTGTGCAAAGTTTAAGAACTCTCCCATTAACAGTGTAAGAATGGCTGCAGTTTACATTTTCCCAGGGAAATTTGTATTTGTCTCCACCCACTGATGACCCGACATTGCCCGGGTATGTATTTGACTGGTATTGGTTCCGCCCACTTCTTTTAACCCTAACGCACAAACACTCAATGACCAAGTTTGGGAGCTTTGGGGTCTTTAGCATCAATAATTTGTATATTCCCATAGAAATTAAACAAATCAGATTGGCTGTTTGTGGCTTCACCCCCTCTCTCCAGCATTTGAACCCCAGTCACCCAATGACCAACTGTAGCAGGTTTGAGGCATCTGCTATTACCAGTGTAAAAATGGCAGCAATTTAAATATTCCCCTTGAAAATCAACAGGTAAATTTTGATTGGCTATTATAGGCTCCACCCACTTCCCTGAATATTAATCTCAGTCACCCAGTGACCAGCTGGGCAAAGTTTGGGAACCCTGCCATTAACAGTGTAAGAAGGCCTGCAGTCTACATGTGATGAATAGCGGAAAAGCCACAGCGTGTTCTGACAGTAAGGCGGCTGATTCCGCGTCTGATGCGGCGGTTTGTCCGCGTCAGCATGCGGCTGGAACTGATGGTACACATGGGAAGAATGGCATGGGGGCCGCCACGTGTTCTGGCAGCAAGGAGGCGGATTCCGCGTCTATTGCGGCGGTTTCCCCGCAGCAACATGCGTCTGGGTTGTCTGGACCTAGTAGTGCACACAGATGGAGAGCTACGCGCGCGCGCGCTGCAAGACAGGCTCTTTATACCAATAGGAGGAAGATCAGCTGATCAGGGTGGTCAGCTGATCCCTGCTCAGCTTGTGATTGGTTGATGGGAGCTGGGCAGCGCTGTGGGGCGCTTTACTATATATATCTCTTGCTGTTCAGTTGCTGGTTGTCTGGCGTTGCGAATACCTGTATGTTAGCACTCAGACCCTAGTCAGATCCTGCAGTGTGGTGGAACCAGGAGGCCCTGGGAATCCACACTTAGCCAGTTACTGTATATCATCTGTGTTATTCTCTTGTATAGTTCCAGGGTGTTGAGATCACGGCCCTCACACCCCAGACTAGGAATACTGTATATCATCTGTGTTATTCTCTAGTATAGTTCCAGGGTGTTGAGATCACGGCCCTCACACCCCAGACTAGGAATACTGTATATCTGTTATGACCTGTTACTTCCCTGACTACGCTACTGCTTTCTGATTCGGTACCTTTGCACATCTGATCTCCTGTTGCCAACCCCGCCTGTCCCTGGTTACCGAATCAGCCTATTGTCTCTGTACCTTATCTGCCTGTGTGTTACCGACCCGGCCTGTCCGACCTCCCTGGCTGTTGCTCACCCCTTGGGGTGTCCAGCCCTCTTGCAGGGTCCCCTGTCTCTCAGAAGGGGCCTCCCTGCACACCAGTCAGGTACTCACCCTCCTGGAGTCCTTGACTGCAGTAGAGTCTTCTCTACTTATTGGACCACCTGCTACCCCGGTGTCCAAAGATACTGTTGCACCAAAACACTTACACTCTCTCAGGTGTCTAGAGGTTAGACATATCTGATTATTGACGATTCCGCAGATCCTCAATAATCAGATATATCTGTATTCTTGGGGATACTGCGGATCGCCAAGGATCAGATTCTCTCTCTGGTTGCTGACACCGATCGTTACACTACATTTTCAGAGTGAAATTTGGTTTTGGCTCCGCCTACTTTTTGTAACCTGGACATACAGTCACTCAATGACCAAGTTTGTGAGCTTTGGGGTCCTTGGCATCAATAATTTGTATTTTCCCAAAAAATGAAACTGTTTGTGGCTCTGTCCCCTTTTCTAAATTTGAACCCCAATGACTAACTGTACCAGGTTTGAGGCTTGTGCCATTAACAGTGCAAGAATGGCAGCAATTTTAATATTCCCCTTGAAAATCAACAGGTAATTTTGATTGGCTTTTTTAGGCCCCACCCACTTTAATGAATATTAATCCCAGTCACCCAGTAATCAATTGTGCAAAGTTTGAGAACCCTGCCATTAACAGTGAAGAAGGGCTGCAGTTTACAATTTTCCAGAAAAATCTGTTTTTAACTCCACCCACTTTTTGTAACCTTGACACACAGTCACTACTCAATGACCAAGTTTGTGAGCTTTTGGGTTCCTGGCATCAAAATTGTGTAAATGGAAGCAGTTTATCCAAAAAAAGCAAATCTGATTGGATGTTTGTGGCTCCACCCCTTTAGTGAATTTAAACCACAGTCACTTGATGACCAACTGTAGCAGGTTTGAGGCCTCTGCCATTAAAGGGAACCAGAGAGGAAGCCATGTTAAAAATAGAGAAAGGTTTTATACATACCTGGGGCTTCCTCCAGCCCCATAAACCTGGATCGCTCCCACGCCGCCGTCCTCCGCTTCCTCTATCGGCGGTACCGGGTCCCGTCACTTCCAGCGGACGCGGCCAATTTTCCGCATGAACAGGGGCTCCCTCCATAGCCTTACGCATGGCACGCGTAAGGCTAAGGAGGGAGCCCCTGTGATGTGGAATATTGGTCGCGTCTGCCCGCCGACTGGCCGACTGGCGGAAGTAACGGTACCTAGTACCGGCGGACAGAGGAAGCGGAGGACGGCGGCGTGGGAGCGATCCAGTCTTATGGGGCTGGAGGAAGCCCCAGGTATGTATAAAACCTTTCCTCCCAACCTCTCTGGTTCCCTTTAACAGTGTAAGAATGACAGCAGTTTCAATATTCCCCTTGAAAATCAATAGGTGAATTTTGATTGGCTCTTGTAGGCTCCACCCACTTTTCCGTATATTAATCCTAGTCCCCCAGTGACCAACTGTGTCAAGTTTGAAAACCCTGCCATTAACAGTGTAAGAATAGCTGCAATTTATATTTTCCCATGTAAAAAGTTGTTTTTGGCTCTGCCCACTATTTCTAACCTTGACATTCAGTCACTCACTGACCAAGTTTATGAGCTTTGTGGTCTTTGGCATCAATAAGTTGCATTTTACCATTGAAATTAAACAAATCTGATTGGCTGTTTTTGGCCCACTCCCTTTTCAGAATTTAAACCCCAGTCTCCCAGTGACTGACTGTACCAGATTTGAGGCCTCTGCCATTAAGAGTGTATGAATGGCAGCAATGTAAATATTCCCCTTGAAAATCAAAAGGTGAATTTTGATTGGCTGCTGTAGGCTCCACCCACTTTCCTGAATATTAGTCCCAGTCAACCAGTGGCCAACTGTGTCAAGGTTGAGAACCCTGCCAATAACAGAATGGCTGAATCAATCTAAAAAATGTTTGTGGCTCCACCCACTTTAGTGAATTTGGACCCCAGTCACCCAATAACTGACTGTATCAGGTTTGAGACCTCTGCCATTAACAGAGTAAGAATGGTAGTAATGTAAATGTTCCCCCTTGAAAATCAATAGGTACATTTTGATTGGCTGTTTTTAGGCTCCACCCACATTTCTGAATATTAATATTAATATTAATATCCCAGTCACCCAGTGGCCAATTGTGTCAAGTTTGGGAACCCTGCCATGTAAAAAATTAAGTTGTTGGCGCCGCACACTTTTTCTAACCTTGACACACAGTCACTCCATCAAGTTTATCAGCTTTGGGGTCCTTGGTATCAATACTTTGTATATTCCCATTGAAAAATAAACACATCTGATTGGCTGTTTGTCGCTCCGCCCCCTTTCTGATTTTGAACCCTAATCACCCAGTGACCAACTGTACCAGGTTTGAGGCATCTGCTATTAACAGTATAAGAATGGTAGCAGTTTAAATATTCCCTTTGAAAATCGAAAGGTGAATTTTTATTGGCTGTTGTAGGCTCCACCTACCTTCCAAATTCTTAATCTCATTCACCCAGTGACCAACTGTGCAAAGTTTGAAAACCCTGCCATTAACGGTGTAAGAATGGCTACAGTTTATATTTTCCTAGTCAAATTTGTTTTTGGCTCCGCCCACTTTTTGTAACCTGGACACACAGTCACTCAATGACCAAGTTTGTGAGCTTTCAGGTTCCTGGCATCAAAAATGTGTGAATGGAAGCAGTTCATTAACCAAGGAAATCTGATTGGCTGTTTGTGGCCCCACCCCTTTAGTGAATTTGGACCCCAGTTACCCAAAGACAGACTGTAGCAAGTTTGAAGCCTCTGCCATTAACAGTGTAAGAATGGCAGCAGTTTAAATATTCCCCTTGAAAATCAATAGGTGAATTTTGATTGGCTGTTGTAGGCTCCACCCACTTTCTTGAATCTTAATCGGATTCACCCAGTGACCAACTGTGGCAAGTTTGAGAACCCTGCGATTAACAGTCTAAGAATGGCTGCAGTTTACATTTTCTTATTTAAAATGAATGGCTGAAATTTCATTGGCTGTTTTATGCTCCGCCCACTTTTCCTGGATTTGTAACCTCGGTCACCAAGTGACCAACTGTGCCAAACGTGGGGACTCTGGCTTGATTACAAGTGAGAATGGCAGTCTTTTAAATTTTTTCCATTGACTTGAATGGGTAAAATCTGATTGGCTGTTTGTAGCTCCGCCCACGTGTGCAGGGGGGCCACGAGACCCTAAGAACATATCATCCCAGGTAGCAAGGGATCTGTATACCAAGTTTTGTTCAAATCGGTCAAGCCGTTTTCGTGTGATCGCGGCACATGAATACATACACAAACACACACACACACACACACACACACACACACACACACACACACACACACACACACACACACACACACACACACATCCGATTTTATATATATAGACTAGCTGATTGCCCGGCGTTGCCGGGTATGTATTTGGCTGGTGTTGGCTCCGCCCACTTTTCCTAACCCTAACACACAATAACTCAATGACCTAGTTTGTGAGCTTTGCATTGTTTGGCATCAATAATTTGCTTTGAAATGAAACAAATCTGATTGGCTGTGGCTCCACCCTCTTTTCTGAATTTGAACCCCAGTCACCCAATGACCAACTGTAACTGGTTTTAAGCTTGTGTCCTTAACAGTGCAAGAATGACAGCAATTGAATATTCCCCTTGAAAGGCAATAAATGAATTTGGATTGGCTTTTTGTAGACTCCACCCTCTTTTATGAATATTAATCCCAGTCAACCAGTGACCAAGTGTGCAAAGTTTGAGAACCCTGCCATTAACAGTGTAAGAATGGGTGCAGTTTACATTTTCCCAGTGAAATTTGTATTTGTCTCTGCCCACTAATGACCCAGCATTGCCCGTGTATGTATTTGGCTGGTGTTGGCTATGCCCACTTTTTCTAACAGTAACAGACAATTACTTAATTACTCAATGACCAAATTTGTGAGCTTTACAGTCTTTGGCATTAATAATTTGCATTGAAATTAAACAAATTTGATGGGCTGTTTGTGTCTCCACCCCTTTTTTGAATTTGAACCCCAGTCACCCAATAAATAACTGTACCCAGTTTGGGGCTTGTGCCATTAACAGTGCAAGAATGGCAGTAATGAAATATTCCCCTTGAAAATCAATAAATTAATTTTGATTGGCTTTTGTAGGCTCCATCCACTTTTATGAATTATAGCTGATGAATCAGCGTTGCCCGGTTATGTATTTGGCTTGTATTAGCTCCGGCCATTTTATCTAACCCTAACACACAAATACTCAATGATCAAGTTTGTGAGCTGTGGGGTCTTTGTCATCAATAACTTGTATATTCCCATAGAAATTAAACAAATCAGATTGGCTGTTTGTGGCTCTGCCCCTCTCTGGCATTTGAACCCCAGTCACCCAATGGCCAACTGTAGCAGGTGAATTTTGATTGGCTATTATAGGCTCCATAGGCTTTGTTTTTTCGTTTGTGAGCTCTGGTGTCCTTGGCATCAATAATTTGTAATTTACCAGTGAAATGAAAAATCTGAATGGCTGTTTGGAGCTCCACCCCTTTTCTGAATTTGAACCCCAGTGACCCAATGACCAACTGTACCAGGTTTGAGGCTTGTGTCATTAACAGTGCAAGAATGGCAGCAATTTAAATATTCCCCTTGAAAATCAACAGGTGAATTTTGATTTTCTTTTTAGGCTCCACCCATTTTTCTGAATATTAATCCCAGTCACCCAGTGACCAAGTTTTAAGCTTTCGGGTTTCATCAAAATTGTGTGAATGGAAGCAGTTTATCCAGTAAAGTAATCTGATTGGATGTTTGTGGCTTCACCCCTTTACTGGATTTGAACCCCAGCCACTTCATGACCGACTGTAGCCGGTTTGAGACTTCTGCCATTATTAGTGTAAGAGTGGCAGCAGTTTCAATATTTCCCTTGAAACTCAATAGGTGAATTTTGATTGGCTGTTGTAGTTTTCACCCACTTTCCTGAATATTAATCCCAGTCATCCATTGACCAACTGTGTCACGTTTGAGAACCCTGCCAATAACAGAATGGCTGAAATCAATCTAACAAATCGGATTGGCTGTTTGTGGCTCCACCCCCTTTAGTGAATTTGGACCCCAGTCACCTATCAGGCAAGAGGCCTCTGCCATCAACAGTGTAAGAATGGTAGCAATGTAAATATTCCCCTTGAAAATCAATAGGTGAAATTTGATTGGCTGTTGTTGGCTCCACCCACATTTCTGAATATTAATCCCAGTCACCCAGTGGCCCACTGTGTCAAGTTTGGGAACCCTGCCATTAACAGTGTAAGAATGGCTGCAGTTTATATTTTCCCCTGGAAAAAAAATGTAGTTGTTGGCTCCGCCCACTTTTTCTAACCTTGACATACAGTCACTCAAAGTTTATGAGCTTTGGGCTTTTGGTATCAATTTGTATATTCCCATTGAAATAAAAAAAATCTGATTGGCTGTTTGTGGCTCCGCCCCTTTCCGAATTTAAACCCCAGTCACCCAGTGACTAACAGTACCAGGTTTGAAGCATCTGCTATTAACTGTGTAAGAATGGCAGCAATGTAAATATTCCCTT
Source organism: Hyperolius riggenbachi (assembly GCF_040937935.1). Lineage (NCBI taxonomy): Eukaryota > Metazoa > Chordata > Amphibia > Anura > Hyperoliidae > Hyperolius > Hyperolius riggenbachi. Next base: position 23,254 of record NW_027152448.1, on the reverse strand, counting down.
TGGAAATCAACAGGTGAATTTTAATTGGCTGTTGTAGGCTCCACCCACTCTCTTGAATAATTATCCCATTCACCCAGTGACCAACTGTGCAAAGTTTGAGAACCCTGCCAGTAACAGTGTAAAAATGGCTGCAGTTTATATTTTCCTAGTGAACTTTATTTTTGGCTCCGCCCACTTTTTGTAACCTTGACACACAGTCACTCAATGACCAAGTTTGTGAGCCTTCATTTTCCTGGCATCAAAAATGTGTGAATGGAAGCAGTTTATCCACCAAGAAAGTCTGATTGGCTGTTTGTGGCCCCGCCCCTTTAGTGAATTTGGACCCCAGTCACCCAATGACCGACTGTAGCAAGTTTGAAGCCTCTGCCATTAACAGTGTAAGAACGGCAGCAGTTTCAATATTCCCCTTGAAAATCAATAGGTCACTTTTGATTGGCTGTTGTACTCTCCACCCACTTTCCTAAATATTAATCTCATTAACCCAGCGACCAACTGTGCCAAGTTTGAAAACCCTGTGATTAACAGTGTAAGAATGGCTGCAGTTTAAATTTTTCGATTTGAAATGAATGTCTGAAATTTCATTGGCTGTTTTATGCTCCGCCCACTTTTCCTGGATTTGTAACCTCGGTCACCAAGTGACCAACTGTGCCAAGTGTGGGGACTCTGGCTCGATTACTGTGAGAATGGCAGCCTTTTCCATTTTTTCCATTCACTTTAATGGGTGGAATCTGATTTGCTGTTTGTAGCTCCGCCCAGGTAAGCAGGGGGACGCGAGACCCCCAGAACATATCATCCCAGGTAATAAGGGATCTGCATACCAAGTTTCGTTCAAATCGGTCAAGCCGTTTTAACGTGATCGCGGCACATACACACATCCTATTTTATATATATAGATTTATATAGCACTGACATCTTCTGCAGCACTTTACAGAGCACATAGTCATGTCACTGACTGTCCTCAGAGGAGCTTACACTCTAATCCTACCATAGTCATAGTCTACTGTCCTACCATATTATTATTGTGTATTTGTATTGCTCTGTACTCTTCAGCTGCACTGTACAGCACATAGTCATGTCACTGACTGTCCTCAGAGGAGCTCACAATCTAATCATTCCATTGCCATGGTGTTATGTCCTCCCATATTATTATGTATTTACATAGCAAACACCTGATCTTTCAGCAATAGTTGAGCATATTGGTCCCCTTTTCACCCCGCCTGCTGTAAGCCATCCCATATCGATTCAGTTCATTTCAGCGAGAGACAAAGCTGGGTGCAGCCATAGCATAGCTATGCTGCGTGGGGAACGTAAGAGTAATTTGGGCATCTGGCAATCGCCAGATCCAGAATTACATCTCCTTCTGAGCTGCTACAACTCGAGAGGTTAGGTGAGTGTAACAGCTCCTGCTGTGTTTGCTCCCCCCCCCCCCTGCTATCTGGATACAGAGGGACTCTCTGGCTACCCAAAGGGGGGACCTCTGTGGCTACCTAAAGGGGGAAACTATGTAGCTACATAAAGGGGGGAACTCTGTAGCTACCTAAAGGAGGTGGGAAGGCTAGTGTTGTACATTATTTTCTGGTTGAACTCAATGTCTTTTTTCAACCAACCCAAATAACTAACTCTCTGGCTACCTGAAGGGAGGGTGATCTCTGGCTACCTACAGTACATGGTGGCATCCATGACCACACCCATTTTCTTCCAGGGGTGGGGTGGGGGGGGGGGGGGCGGACGCAAAAACTGTCTTTGTCCCCGGGCGTTCCCACCAACCCTAGCTACACCTCTGTGGCAGTGAGAGATGCCTTTTATGTTACATACTTTCAATCAATACGATTTTAATATACAAGTTAGAGGAGTCGGAGTCAGTGGAATCCTAAACAAGAAGTCAGAGTCGGATGATTTGTGTACTGACTCCACAGCCCTGGCTTATCTAAAAATATCTTCATTTAATCAGACTCACCATTTACCCTGGGAGGTCCGGTGCTTCTTTCTATTGGCTGCTCCAGGCTGGGGTGTTCCACTTTGCAGATGATCTCCAGCTCCTCCTTGTCTGATGTTGGTGTGAAGGATAAGGACGGTGAGCAGGTGAATGAGTTATCAGCCATTCTCTCATGCTGTATGGGAAGCATAGTGTACCGCTTGTTATATGAACAGTCACTCACTCGCTCTCCCTTCTTCTCTATCCAAGACACCTTGAGGCCTTCTGGGAAGTAGCCAGAGATTTTACATGCCACGGTGGTCTCGCGGTGGACTTGTTGGATGAGGGGGGAGATTTCTTTAATTTTTGGATGCCATGGAAAATCTGTAGATTATGGACATAGAACTGTCAGTACCAGGACCATTCAGTTACAATATATTAATACAAATGTTGATTTGTGGCCAGAATAGGTGTTTTTGTGTCAAACTTGATGGAAATACTTTGCAGTTACAAAGTGGTAAATTGTGATTAGAATTTATTTTATTGGCAAAGTAATTTCTTAACCTGTCACAAACATTGCCCCTAAAACTGAATGTGATATAGTAATAAAACAAATAAATATGCAGTAAGGAAATGGTGGGTGGGTGTGGGGAAATGTAGGCATTGGGTTGTCATTATCTCAAAAGATCTCCACTTCTAAGTTTTGACCTGCTATAGTTGCATGCTGGGTCCTGGCTTGATGTCATCATCAAACTGGGACCTGGTACATGCAACAGAAGAGGCCATTCAAGCCATAGGAGCACTGCTATCGCCACAGGAATGGGGAGAGGTGAGAAGAATTGCTTTCTGCTGCTGATCTCTGCAACGGGGGTGGGGGTATTCTATCACTAGAATACTAGGAAGAGATATAAGAAGGAAGAACCATTAGACTTCCAGGAAAAGCTAAAATGCAAAGGAGAGAGGAAAGGCACTAGGCTACCAGGTGAAAACTATAAGGAGAAGGGTGGGAGGGGCGGGGTACTGGACTACCAGGGACAATTATATAAAGGGGAAGGAGACCATTAGACCCCAGGGGAAACTGAAATGGGGTAGGGGCACTAGACCACCCAGGAAAACTAAGTGTTACAAGGAACCACTATACCACCAGGGAAAATAACATGGCACAGCACAAGGGGGCTAAAATAAGGGATATATAGTACAGGCCATTGTAACAGAACTCAGTTTTTAGATTGGAGGAAGCACCTCAGGGCCCTATGCCTCTACTCTGTGACCTGAGTATCACTTGCAGTAGACTGTTGAAACTTGGTGACTAATTTTTAGACTGGAGTAGCCCCATTGGGGCCTCCTCTGCCTCTACTTGGCAGCCTGTATAAAATATGGCATGTTCCCTTGACCACCCCATAAAATGGCTTGCCAGAACCATAAAGAAGCCTTCCTGCTTTTTCTCCAGGCTTGTACAGTATTTTGCAGAGCTGTGGAAGTCTTGATATGCCTTTTTAATTGTATTTGGAGGCTGTACAAGTTCTACACAGTCCTGAAAACTAACCTGAATTTCCCATCTATTGAATTTAACGGTGTTTGAATCTGACGTTAGAGATGGCAGGAACTGTTCGCCGATGGACAGTTCTTGGTGAATTTCCGCTGTTTCCATTCACGGCAAACTGTGAAAATTTGGCGCGTTCGACCCACCCCTTATACATCATCATGGAGCCAAACTTTGACCCCTTACCTCACAGTAAGCAGACACATGGCAGTCAATCAACTAGCACTCCTTCATGGAACCCCCACCCCTATTAAAAAGCAATTGCGGTGGACATATTGGATTCATTCTATGCTGGTTGTTGTTAGTGACAGCAGGGTCAGACTTGCTGCAGATACGTAGGGAAAGCATTAGCTAGGCATGTGTTCTTGTTCCACACTGACTACTTGCTGAAAGCACCCCAAATAACCCTTTTGAGGGCTAGCACATCATTCTCCTTTTTTTATTTTGTGTGTGACACTCCACAGCCCACTGACACCCAGAGCTGTGTGCACCCTACTGCTATTGTAATTTTTGGTGGGACTTTTGGCATGGATACCCCACTGGCATGCCACAATCCAGGTGTTAGAACAATTGAAACAACTTTTCCACCACCTTTGTCACCAGAAACAGTCCCTGTAGGTTCTAAAATTCGCCTGCCTATTGAAGTCTATGGCGGTTCGCCGGGTTGCGGAAGTTCGCGTACGCTGTTTGCAAACCCAAAATTTGATGTTCGCGACATCTCTATTTGACTTTCTGTCAACCCAAACAATGTCAGCCTATTTGACCAAATGTCAACTGAGGGATATTTGAACCAACGCTACTTTTTCCTACCCTATTTGGTTCTTGTAAATAAGGTATCAAAAAAATACTTTGAATTATATTAGCAAAACATAATCTTAATGCTCATAAGACAAATGAGCAGTTCCACCACTCATGGAAAAGAGACCTTACGACCGCTGGCAGTGTAGCGCGCATTGAGTAAATAGCGCAACCCGAGTTACCCAAGTTATGCAAATGTTGCTAGGTTAACAAGCACTACAATCTGTGTTACCCCAGCAATGCTCACATTACATAGGTAACGCGGGCTTTGGTAATTACTCAATGCAAACAACACTGTCAGCAATAGTAACTGTAAAATGGGGCAGGCTGCCTGCACAGGGCAATCGCAATGCAGGTTAGTGAATCAAGGCCAATGTGACATAACATAGAGAAAATCCCAGTGCATTGTGGCCTACAGTACATGTCTAATAAGGTGTTTCCTTACCTGGATCTCGTACAGACATCTCTCTGTGTTCTGGATTTTCCATAGATACGTGATTCCAGCTCACTCTGGCTGTAAATTGTGGGTCCTCAAAGAGACGTCCAGGAATTGTACACTGAGAAGAAGCAGCAAATGTGCCATCTGGATTCTCCCTGACCTCCTCCACTGATGGCTTCTTCTCCTGGGTTGGACCACAGATCCATCTGATCTGTATATCTTCAGGGTAAAAGCTGGAAAGACGGAATGATGCCACCACATCTCCTGAGCTATTCATGATGAGTTCTATGGGCTGCTGGGCTGCGGGTATTACTGGAACACACAAGCATAAATAAGTGTAATGCATGGGCCTCAATTCACAAAGCATTAGCGCATTTGGTAATGCAGAAAACAGCAGGTTTTACCGACCAATTCACTAAACCTTTTACCGTACAGAAAAGTAAAATTACCGACTAGTTAGGTAAATTACTGACTTATGTGGTAAATGCCTCAAGAAGTGTCAAGAAATTACAATTCACAAATATTAACGCAATTGGTAAATTAAGCAAAAGTGTTCAGTATTTTTCTCCAGCTCTGACCAGCCGATAACGCACTCTCTCCATGCTCTCTCCATGCGGTAGATTTGACAGACAGCCAATAGGGAGAGCCAGGGAGCCACTAGGGAGAGCCACGCAGCCCTCCTAACTCTGATTTGGTCCGAAACCCTGGAAAGCGGGACTTAACCCTCCTGGCGGTCTATTAAAAACTGCCAGGGGGCGGCAGAGCAGTTTTTTTTTTATTTGTTTTTTTTTTAAATCATGTAGCGAGCACAGGGCTCGCTACATGATAGCCGCTGTGCAGCGGCATCCCCCGCCCTCTTCGATCAGAATGGGATTTCCTGTAGGGCTTCCCCCGTCGACATGGCGACGGGCGGCATGACGTCATCGGCGTCGTGATGTCTTTGGGAGTCCCGATCTACCCCTCAGCGCTGCTTGGCACTGATTGGCCAGGCAGCGCACGGGGTCTGGGGGGGGGGGGGGGGGGCGCGGCGAGCGGCGGCTAATCGGCGCGGAGCGGTGGCGATCAGAGTGCACACGCAGCTAGCAAAGTGCTACCTGCGTGTTGCAAAAAAAAAAAAGTATTCAAATCGGCCCAGCAGGGCATGAGAAATCCTCCTGCGCGGCATAGCCCGTGCTCAGCACGGGCTTGCCGCCAGGGAGGTTAAAGAGAACCCGAGGCAGGGTTCTTCCATCGCAATCCGCATACAGAGGCTGGATCTGTCTATAGAGCCCAGCTTCTGTTGCTAGTTAGTTTCCTCCAAAGACCCGCGTGCGCTCAGCCAGACCAGATAAAACACAGCCGCGCTACACGGCTGTGTTTACCTCACTAACGTCAGTCTCGGCTGCTCCTGAATAGCTCCGGTCCCCGCCCGAGTCCCTTCCCTCCAATCAGCGGGGAGGGAAGGGAAATGGGCGGGAACCGGAGCGATTCAGGAGGCGGGGAGCAGCCGAGACTGACATTAGTGAGATAAACACAGCCGGCTGCGACACGCTGCGTATTGCCAGCGCGGCTTTGTTTTATGGGGTCTGACAGCGCGCAGGGGGGGGGCTTTGGAGGAAATTAAATAGCAACAGAGGCTGGGCTCTATAGGCAGACCCAGCCTCTGTATGGGAATTGCGATGGAAGAACCCCGCCTCGTGTTCTCTTTAAAGCGGAACTGTAGATACTTTTTAAATACACTGTTTAACTTACCTGGGGCTTCTACAGCCCCCAGCAGCTGTCCTCCACGAGCCTTCATTTGCCCGCCGCCAGCTACTTTCGGTTTCACCGCCGGGCCACTGCGCCTGAGCGGCTCTGGCCACGCGTATCCTTTCTTCGCGATCCCCACTATTGCAGAGGGCAACATGAACAAAAGATACGCTTGGCAGGGCTGCACTGGCCTCGACTTACAAGTCGAGGTACAGAATAGTGATGCTCATCTGAGCTAGGATATCCGAGTTACTCGGATATCCTAGCTTTTTTTTCACTATTCGAGCTCGAATACCGAGCTCGAATAGTATTAACTATCCGGGCTGTGCTATCCGAGCGCACTCGGATAGCAAGCAGCTATCCGGAGATATCCTAGCTATCCGAGCTCGGATAGCGTCACGAGCTCGGATAGCGTCACGACAGACGTCACCTCGAGTCCTCACAAGCGACTCTGACTGTAGCCAATCACAGAGGGGGAGCCTGGCCAAGCCCCCCTCTATAAATAGCGGACGCCATCTTGCCTCACTCGTCCTGCTTGCGACTTACTGACTGATTGTACTGAGAGACTGCTCCAGTGCTTTTTGTCTGTGTGCAAGTGCATTGCTATTGTTCTAAACCTAGCGTTTTTACACTCCAACACTTGATCTTCAACTGTATTGCTTTGTATTGTAGATAGATTGTATTTTAGGCAGTTTAGGTTGTGTGATTAGGGACTAGGGAGGGAGAGTCTGTCACTGGTGCTGCTGCTGCAGGCCTGCAGCCAACAGCTAGGCCCTGTGCCTGCCCTGCTCTGTGCTCTTGCTCTAGTCTCTAGTTACCTCACCTAACCTGTGCTCTCACCTGTCCTTACTGTACTAATTCTGTGTTAGATAGATATTGTACTATTTTATAGTTAGCAAGGCCCAGCTTTACTGCTATACCTGTCCTGCTGTATCTGCTCTCTGTAATCTAGTCACACCTGTTGTATTATTTAGCTAGATTCTTCTATTGTTTAGTTAGTAGTACTGTAGTGTACTCTAGTCTGTGTATAGGTACCGTCCGTCACCGCGTTACCTAGGTTCTTTGTGTGCGCAGTGCACGTCTGCGCTGTCCGCACCCTCTCGTTAGTGCTACACCCGTCCTATTGTTTATATTACTTCTTTTGTGTATTCGCTGAATTGTACTGTAGTCTGTGTATAGGGACACTCAGTCAGCGTCAGCTAGGGTATTTGTGTGCGCAGTGCACGTCTGCGCTGTCCGCACCCTCTCGTTAGTGCTACACCCGTCCTATTGTTTATATATTACTTCTATTGTGTATTTGCTGACTTGTACTGTAGTCTGTGTATAGGGACACAGTCAGTCAGCGTCAGCTAGGGTATTTGTGTGCGCAGTGCGCACTCTCTCATTAGCGCTACACCGATCTCTGCTGTAGAGTACACCTGTCCGTCACCTCACACACCCACCACCACCAGTCCCACCCCATTAAAGTACCCCACTTGTCCCACCCGCCTTTACATACATAAGTTTTTTTTTCATTTGTATAATATTAAAAATATACAATGTCTGGCACTGGCAGCCGCGGTCTGGGCAAGGGCAGCAAGGGCATCGCCAAGAGAGGAGGTCGTGGGCGTGGCAGCCGCGCCACCAACACCATGCGCAGTTCTGCGTCTGCACCAGTGGCTATTCCGCCATTAGCCACTGGCCGTGGACGCCTTGGCCGCCCAACAGCTGGGAGTCATGCTGCAGAGACACAGCAGCAGCAGCGTGTGGCCCAGATGTTCCTCCCACCGCCAGGTCGTAGCCGTCCTATTGAGGAGAAGGATGCAGACGCTGTGGTGGAACTGATGGTGGATGAGCAGGCCACCATTAGCTCTGGAACCGAGTCCTCCACCCCCGCCACCACTCCTGTTCGCAAGAGCAGCAGCAGCCGCCCAGCACTGCCTGGGGAGCAGGAGGAGGAGTGCAGTTCTCCAGCCCCAGCGGGCGACACCAGCACCCTGTCACTCAGCACCTTCTTATCCCCAAGCACAGCGGGGCTATGGAGTGCTGTTGCAGCAGAATTGGCAATGGAGGAGGAAGAAATGCTGATGGGCACTTTGGGGGATGATGCTTTGGACAGTCAGACAGTGGTGACTGTCCATCCGCCCATGCATGCAGAAGGGGAGTTTGGGGGATCCCAGCAGGACATGTTTGTGGAGGGGGAGGATGATGATGACATTGTGAAGGACAAAGACTGGTTGCTAGGTCCTAGGAGTGGGGATGTCATCAGCTCTGAGGAGGAGGAGGATGCGTCTGCGGGCCTTGCTAGAAGGATCAGCATCGCAGGCATGGGCAGGATCACAAGTGGGTGTGGTATGCAGGCCACACAGCGTGCTGATCAGGAGACGAGTTCTGCCAGTGCCACCACCAGCCGCACCAAGAACCCCCCCCCCCCCCCCCCCCCCCAACCACCACAGGGAGACCAGCGGCAGCAGCACCTTCCAGCCGAAGGGGCAACTTCACCTCCCCAATATGGAATTTTTTCACCCTTTTATATTTGGAGTGCAAGTATGCCACCTGCAACCAGTGCCGCAAGCAGCTCAGCAGAGGGAAGGAGCCCTCTGCGTTTGGCACCACCTCTCTGGTCAACCACCTTGCAGGGAAACACTTTCACGAGCATGAGGAGTTCGTAAAGTTGAAGGAAGCTGGCAGTGGCAGTGGCAGACCCGCCACCACTGCGAAGCCGTCGGCAGCAGGAGTGCGTCAGCAACGCACTGCTCCTCCTCCCTCTGCAACTCCTGCCGCCGACACTGAGGCCTGTTCTGGCAGCCAGTCCTCAGTGGCCTCCTCTGCTCCCTCCACTGCTTCCCGTGCCAGCAAAAGACCTCGCCAGACCCTGCTCAGCGACACCTTCCAGGGGGTGGTCAGGGTTCTGCCTCCCAGCAGCCGTCGCGTGTGTCAGCTGAATGGCTTGCTGGCACTGGCCATGTGCTCCCAACTTCTGCCTTATTCCCTTGTGCAGGAGGGGAGCGACATGCGTGCGCTCCTGATGTGTGGCCAATCCCCAGCCGACATTATTTTGCATGCACGGCCATCCCTGCACTTCACCGCTCTGTGATGGCCAATGTCGGGAGAGGGCTGGAGCACGTGGTGGGTCAACGGGTCCACGTCACCATGGACTCGTGGAGCAGCCGGTTTGGGACAGGCCGCTATCTGTCCTTCACCGCGCATTGGGTCAGCTTGGTGGAAGGGGGTGAGGAGGGGGGAGCAGCATCGGGCACTGTCAGAGCAGCAGCAGCACCAACAACGCAGTGGGTGGTGCCACCATGCAGGGTCAGCGGAACAGCAGCAGGTTCCTCTGATCCGCTTCCATCCTCCGCCACACCAGCCCAAACCCCCCACCTCAGCAGCAGCGTGAAGCCCCGCCACTGCCAAGCGCTGCTGGAATTGGTCAGCCTGGGGAAGACCAAACTGACGGCGAACCACGTCCTGGCCAAACTCCGAGAGCAGGAGAGGAATTGGCTGACCCCCAGAGGCCTCAGAGTCGGAGAGGTGGTGTCCGACAATGGGGCAAACCTGGTTGCTGCCATCAGCAGGGGAGACCCGACCCACATCCCCTGCCTGGCGCACATCCTGAACCTGGTAGTCCAAAAGTTCCTGCGGACCTACCAGGGGATGGACCGACTCCTTGAGGTGGCAAGGAAGGTTGCGCGTCACTTCCGGCACTCGCCTGCAGCCGTGGTGAGCCTGGAAGAGGTGCAGAAGGAGCTGCACCTGCCACAGCACCGGCTCATGCTCGATGTTCCAACTCGCTGGAACTCCACCCTGGCGATGTTGGAGCGTCTGGTTGAACAGAGGCAGGCTGTCAGCCAGTACGTTGCACGAGCAACAGTTGCCTCCCTCACTGCAACTGGGCGTGCCGCCACCAACCTCCCGTCCATCATCTCCACGGGAGGACTGGGGGCACATGCAGCAGGTGTGCTCAGTCCTGGCACCCTTCCTGCAGGCCACCAACATGGTGAGCAGGGACCATGCAATGGTGTGCGAGTGGGTCCCCTTGGTGTGTGTGCTGGACAGGGCCCTGTATGCACTGGTGGAAGAGGGAGCGGTAGCCTTGGACCAGCAGGAGCTGCAGGCAGCTTCACAGGCCACCTCTGAGGAGGAGGGCTCAGAGTTGGTGGAGGTCCCTGACCTTGCTGCTGATGAGGGGGAGCAGCAGAGCACAGCTGGACTGGTGCGGGGGTGGAGAGAGGATGAGGTGGAGGAGGCAGAGGAGGACAGCAATGTCGGCTCTGGGGCTGCCGATGATGTGCCAACAGACATGGCCAGACTGTTCCCAATGGCAGCGCACATGCTGAGGTGCCTGCGCAAGGACCCAAGGGTGATCCAGATGAAGCAGAGGGAGGACATCTGGATCTGCATGATGCTGGACCCACGTCTGAAGGGGAAGCTCAGCCAGTTCCTGCCTGCAGGAGGAGACCGTGCACAACAAATGAGGGATTTGCAGCTGTCCCTTGTTGAGCGCTTGGAGGAAGCCTTCCCTCAGACATCCACCCCACTGTCCAGCCAGCACAGAGGCAGCAGCAGGTGCCTGCATCCACCAGCAGCAAGCGCTCGCGCACCACAGACCTGCTGTCTCTGACCCAAGAGCTCTACATGAGTGTAGATCTGCCAAGGACTAGAGAGGAGGTGCCTGCAGCAGCATCCTTCTCCAGTCACAGGCAGCACTTGACCCGCATGGTGGCTGACTACATGGGGTCCTTCAGCGGGCTTGACAGCGTGGCCCCTGTTGATCCCATGGAGTATTGGGTCAAGCACCTGCCGATCTGGAGCGAGCTTGCGCAGTACGCCCTGGAAGTGCTCTCCTGCCCCCCTTCCAGCGTACTGTCAGAGCGTTGCTTCAGTGCAGCCGGTGGAGTCGTCACTGAGAAGCGATCTCGTCTGTCTCACAAGTCTGTGGACAGACTGACGTTTCTCAAAATGAACCAGGCTTGGGTGGAAGGCGAATTCATGGCCCCTGTTGTCGGCGAGAGGGGTACATGAAGTGACGACTGGCACACACACATACACCTGCTGCTGCTGCTGTTATATTTCATCCTGCTGTCTGTGTCTCCACTGCCAGGGAACACATTACAAGGTGCTGCTGCCCAAGCGCCACCAGCTATTACGCTCAACAATAGCTGCAATAATAAAAAAAAAAAATGTAATTATTTTAGAGGTGTCCGGGTTGAAAACTGTGCTGTCCCAATTGTGTATTGGACACAATGTGGGCTTAAAAATATGGTCCTAAAAGACCTGGAAGCATTAAAAATTAACAATAATAAAACAGAAAGTAAACAGATTAAAGAATTAAGTAAGAGAAAGGAGATCCTTATCAGACCGGCTGATAAGGGAGGGGGGGTTGTGATTATGCATGAATCCCAGTATAAGCAGGAAGTATACAACATCCTGGGGGACACCATGACCTATAAGCGTCTGAAGGGTGACCCGACAGGTGAGTATAAAGAGGAAATGAGGAAAATCTTGAGAAAAGGGCTTGATAAAGGCATACTAAACGATGCTGAATTCAAATATTTAATGATTGACGCACCCCGGATACCAGTAATGTATATTAACCCCAAGATCCACAAGAGCCAGACCCAGCCCCCTGGGAGACCCATTATTAGTGGTATTGGGGGCCTAAACCAAAGGTTAGGGGAATATGTGGACCAGTTTCTGCAGCCGGTCGTGGGAACCCTACCACATTTATTGAAGGATACTAAGCATTTTTTGCAAACGATCAATGGGATTAGAGCCAATGATGACAGTATACTGGTGACTGCAGATGTTACGGCACTGTATACGATAATACCGCATGAGAAAGCATTGGAGGCTGTGAGAAAGGCTTTGGGTGAACAAAATTCGCTTGGTGAGGAGCAAATTGAATTTATTGTGGAGTTATTACAATACTCTTTATCACATAATTATTTTTGGTTTGATGGTAAATTTTATCTACAAGCGGTTGGCTGTGCTATGGGGGCTAAGTATGCCCCCAGCGTAGCAAATATATTTATGGATCAGTGGGAGAGAAGGATTTTGGAAATGCCACAAAGTAGTAGAGTAAGAAACTGGCAGCGTTTTATAGATGATTTATTTTGGATATGGGAGGGGGATGTTGAGGAATTAAAGCAATATGTACAGTGGCTTAACCACAATGAATTGGGGATTGAGCTTACCATGAAATGTAGCACTGAGGAAATTGACTTCCTGGATATTGTTGTAATGAAAAGAGATGGGACCCTAGGCAGTAAGACCTTTTTTAAGAAAACTGACAGGAACGCATACATACCAACGCAGAGCTGTCACCACCCCAATTGGATGGCGAATATACCCAAGGGTCAGTTTAGTAGGATACGTAGAAACTGTTCTAATATTAGTGATTATATCATGCAGGCAGAAATGTTAATTGAGAGATTTGTTGAAAAGGGATATAACAGACAACAGCTGGAGTGTACATCGGAGGCTGTCATAAAGGAGGGGAGGGATAAGTTGTTGCACACATCCAGGAGTGTCAGGTATCAAGGGAACAGTAGATCCATGCTTTTGAACATGCGGTATTGCTAAAATTTAATTCCCAATATAGACAAGTAGAAAGAATTTATAAGAGACATTGGGGCCTGCTAAGGAATGACCCCATTCTGGGCAAAGTACTTCCAGAACAACCAAAATTTATATACAGACGAGCGGAGAACCTACAGCAGAGACTGGTCAAAACATATGTAGAGGGTCCAACTGTAAAAAACAGGACGGATGCATGGGGCAATGTTGGCTTTTACCCTTGCCGACAATGCACCACATGTGAGGAAGCACAGGGAATAAGATTGAAAGAGATCACGTCAAATCAAACTGGAAAGAACTATAAAATCAATGAATTTATCCACTGCTGCAGCACGCATGTGGTTTACCTGTTGTGGTGCCCATGCGGGCTGCAGTATGTGGGACGAACTAAGAGATCCCTGAAGAAACGGGTAGGTGAGCACATAGCGAACATAAAGAGGGGTTTTGGGGGACACAGTGTATCAAAGCATTTCCTAGAAAAACATGGATGTAATCCAGCTCTATTAAAATTTTGTGGAATACAAAAACTTACAACCAGGTGGCGGGGATGCCACAAAATCAGAGAAATTTCACGAATGGAAACGAAATGGATTTATGAATTACATACAATGGTACCAGGAGGATTGAATGTCGAGCTAGACATAAACTGCTTTATAGCGGATGATTAGGAGATGTGGTGGGGTAACTTACCGTGCCATGGGACACCCAATAGCTGTCTGCAATGTGAGTTGAGATGGTGGTGGATGGGTGAATAAGTAGCATGGTGCTGTTACTGTATTGCATTTCTGGATTACATGTAATAACTAGGACTGATAATTAGCATTAACTGATATGTACTGTTGAAATAGGGGCAGATGGTGCCTATTTGGAGGAATGGGGGGTAACATGGTTTACAATGGTAATATTGTAGGGGCTCAGCATGATTCATGAGTTATGAGTTATATAAACTGAGGGGAACCCCCCAAATTACATTAACAAAAAATTAAAAAACTCCCCTTCCCCTATAAAAAGGCCCCCCAAAAAAGCTCGTAGCAAGGCCCTAACATAGAAAATGTTTTTTCTTATATTTAGTGAAGTTCAGAGTGACGATACTGTGGAAGGTGCCCCCCTTAGGGGAGGAGTGTGGGGCTCTTCTTACACGATCAAGTTCTGAAAAGAACCTTTTTAATGAAAGACTGAGTTCTTTCATTTCATTTTATTTTTATTTTAATGACCAGTTTAGATTGAAGGCATTGTGCAGAGTGCCCCTTTAAGGGAATAGCGAGATTAACCACTGAGGAGTTCCTCTTTAAAGAGGAAATTTTCCTCATATGGCCGGAAAAAGGCTAGAGTAAATTTCCCAGCCACTGTAGATGAGGGTAGTAAGTAGAGCAGAGGAATGCTGGGTTGTGTAGTTTAAGATGGGAGGCACGGGAGAGGAATGCTGGGTAATGTAGTTTGAGTTGTGAATGTAGCGTTTCTAGCGCTGAGACTTAATGTTTCCGTGCAGAAGGCATATAGTAAAGCAGCTTGAGCTGTGAATACAGCGCTTCTAGCGCGGAAACTCAGCGTTTCCGTGCAGAGAGCATATAGCATGACGGCAGAGGCTTGACCCAGCTTGCCCCACCATAATATGGAATAGGAAGGAGTAGGGTAGATGGGAAATGTAGTTTGGGCAGGAACCTCCAATCCGAGAATGACAGGCTGGGGATGTACAGCCAATAGCAAGTCTCACTTCCAAGAGGGGTTGGACTCTTGAACTATCAGCCAATTGTGGCGCTTGAGAATACGACGAATGAACTGAGCTGAGTCCCATTGATCTATGTATCATGTGATGTGGGGGGAATGTATATAGCGTCCTCTCGCTCTGATTGGCCCTAGCCCCTGATGAGTCATAGGACGAAACTAGTTGGGCGTGGCCTAAGGAGCGAGGGACGCTGAGAGAGCTCTAAAGAATTTTTACATGCGCATATATTTCTACTAAATTGTAAGTGCACTACGTTTTAATTTTTTAATAAAAGAAGATTTTACACTATGTTTGGCCTTGGTTGAGCCCTAGGAGAGGTGCTAATAAGAGAATACGCCTGGTGTCATTTACGAAGCGAATATTGCTGGTCTGTGCTGGGTCAGCCAGATCCTGTGGTGAGAGGCTTTATTGATCATTCGGTGGTGGAGCACTGGGTGCTGTTGGTAAAACCGGGAGCACGGGTGAAATTGAATTGTCTGTAGAGTTGGGCCGAACGGTTCGCCTGCAAACGGTTCCATGCGAACTTCAGTGGTTCGCGTTCGCGTTCCGCAGGCGAACCTTTGTGGAAGTTCGGTTCGCCCCATAATGCACATGGAGGGTCAACTTTGACCCTCTACATCACAGTCAGCAGGCCCAGTGTAGCCAATTAGGCTACACTAGCCCCTGGAGCCCCACCCCCCCTTATATAAGGCAGGCAGCGGCGGCCATTACGGTCACTCGTGTGCCTGCATTAGTGAGAGTAGGGCGAGCTGCTGCAGACTGTCTCTCAGGGAAAGATTAGTTAGGCTTAACTTGTTCCTGTCTGGCTGCATACCTGTTCTGTGAACCCACCACTGCATACCTGTGCTGTGAACCCACCACTGCATACCTGTGCTGTGAACCCACCACTGCATACCTGTGCTGTGAACCCACCACTGCATACCTGTTCAGTGAACCCGTCACTGCATACCTGTTCAGTGAACCTGCCACTGCATACCTGTTCTGTTCAGTGGACCCGCCACTGTATACCTGTTCATTGAACCCACCACTGCATACCTGTGCTGTGAACCCACCACTGCATACCTGTTCAGTGGACCCGCCACTGCATACCTGTTCAGTGAACCCGCCACTGCATACCTGTTCTGTTCAGTGGACCCGCCACTGTATACCTGTTCAGTGAACCCGCCACTGCATACCTGTTCTGTTCAGTGGACCCGCCACTGCATACCTGTTCTGTGAACCCGCCACTGTATACCTGTTCTGTTTAGTGAACCCGCCACTGTATACCTGTTCTGTTTAGTGAACCCGCCACTGCATACCTGTTCTGTTCAGTGGACCCGCCACTGTATACCTGTTCAGTGAACCCGCCACTGCATACCTGTTCTGTTCAGTGGACCCGCCACTGCATACCTGTTCTGTGAACCCGCCACTGTATACCTGTTCTGTTTAGTGAACCCGCCACTGTATACCTGTTCTGTTCAGTGAACCCGTCACTGCCGTCACTACACAAACAGCTGTTTGCGCTGCGTTACACGGTGAGTTTGGTGTGTCAGTGTGAAGCAGTACCTTAATTGCACTACCTGATTGATGTATACACATGCAAGATGTTTGAAAGCACTTTAGGCCTGTCATTTAGCATTCAATGTGATTTCTGCCCTTAAAACGCTGCTTTGCGTCAAATCCAGATTTTTCCCGGGGACTTTTGGCATGTATCCCACTCCGCCATGCCCCCCTCCAGGTGTTAGACCCCTTGAAACATCTTTTCCATCACTTTTGTGGCCAGCATAATTATTTTTTTTTTCAAAGTTCGCATCCCCATTGAAGTCTATTGCGGTTCGCGAACTTTAACGGGAACCGAACCTTCCGCGGAAGTTCGCGAACCAGGTTCGCGAACCTAAAATCGGAGGTTCGGCCCAACTCTAATTGTCTGTAACATACAGTGTTACACTATTGGAGTGTCTCTTCTATCTTTTATGATTCGAGTGAGAGCGGAGGAGGGAAGAGACGCTGGAATCCTGAATATATACTGGCTGGGCCAGAAGCGCTTTTGGCTGATCCTGAGAGGGGCAGCTGTCATCTCTGGTGAGCGTAAATTTTAACCATATGATTCAGGAAGTTTGAAGTGAATATTCATAACAAAGCTGGAAGAAGAATTCATGAGGAATTTTTTTTCTTAATATAGGACATTATCAGGAGAATCGCCATTATCTCTGTTGTTCATTATGCACTATGATTAGTTGTTTATTTACCTATAGCTTGCTGTAGGAGCGCCCTGTTTCACATTACAATGTGGGCTTACCGCTGTCTGGAACCTCATGCTGTGTATTTACTGCCCTGGAACCACCGCTAGGACCCAGGGCCTACTATGTCTCGCTGCCTGCCCTCCTGCCTGCTGCCAAATGCCAGTCTGCCACACACACACTTATCCTTCTCACGCTGCCTGCTGTTATATTTCCTCCTGCTGTCTGTGTCTCCTCTCCACTGCCAGAGAACACATTACAAGGTGCTGCTGCCCATGCGCCACCAGCTATTACGCTCAACAATAGCTGCATTATTTTGAATTTAAAAAAAAAAAATTGTAATTAGTTTAGAGGTGTCCGGGTTGAAAACTGTGCTGTCCCAATTGTGTATTGGACACAATGTGGGCTTCACGACCGCTGTCTGGAACCTCATGATGTTCATTTACGGCCCTGGTACCACCGCTAGGAACCAGGGCCTATTATGTCAGTCACATCACACTGCCTGACACACATTACTCCTCCTCCTGTAGCTGCATTGAGCTTCTGCTGTCTGTGTGCTGCTACCACTGCCAGGGAGAACAGAAGAAGAACTATTTTCTGCTGCCACCCACTCTCCTACCAGCTATTACCACCACACTACAATAGCTGCAACTACTTCCTCCTCCTGCTGATGTCTGTGTTTTACCACCGCCAGGGTACACAGAAAAAGGCGCTGTGGCTTGCAATGTGCCACTACCTACCTATTATGCCATCAACACAAATATAACTATGGTGTTATTAAAATAAAATATTTCCACAAATGAATTAAAAAAAATGTTACAAAAGAAAGGAAAACCAAGACACATAATATAATGATAGAGAAGAAGAGGAAGAAGAACATATAGAAAAAGAAGATATAGAAGAAGAAGAAGATATAGAAGAAGAAAATATAGAAAAAGAAGATATAGAAGAAGAAGAAGAAGAAGAAGATATAGAAGAAGAAGAAGATATAGAAGAAGAAGATATAGAAGAAGAAGAAGAAGATATAGAAGAAGAAGAAGAAGAAGAAGATATAGAACAAGAAGATGAAGATATAGAAGAAGAAGATGAAGATATAGAAGAAGAAGATATAGAAGAAGAAGATATAGAAGAAGAAGAAAAAGAAGAAGATATAGAAGAAGAAGAAGATATAGAAGAAGAAGAAGAAGAGAAGAAGATATAGAAGAAGAAGATGAAGAAGAAGATGAAGAAGATGAAGAAGATGAAGAAGAAGATATAGAAGAAGAAGAAGATGATGAAGAAGAAGACGAAGAAGAAGAAGAAGAAGATGAAGAAGAAGAAGATATAGAAGAAGAAGAAGAAGAAGAAGATATAGAAGAAGATATAGAAGAAGAAGAAGATATAGAAGAAGATGAAGAAGAAGAAGAAGAAGAAGAAGAAGAAGAAGAAGAAGAAGAAGAAGAAGAAGAAGAAGCTATAGAAGAAGAAGATGAAGACGGCGTAAATGAAGACTTCCAACAACCATTTTGGACACACCTTCTCATGCAAAAACTTTTCATGAAGTTAATTTACTTTTTTTGAGACCTTTTTTATAACTACTACATCACCACATAATCACTTGATGTTTTTCTTCATAATAAAAGGTGGTTTCATGCATTATTGACCTCCAATACAAGTTTTACAAGCTATTTAAGGCCAGCTCGAATATTTTACTCGAATACAGACTCGGATAGTGACGTTGGATATCCGAGGTCGAATCGGATATTCGATTACGTCGGATATTGAACTTCGAGTGAATAGTTTACTATCCGAATTCGACCAAACTCGAATAGGATAATGAGGTATCCGAGCAACACTGGTACAGAATAATGTTTTACAGATTAAAAACTAACTATAACAAGTAACTTGTCTATATATCTTATCTAAAGTTTAGATAGTTTACACAGCAAATCTAGCTGCAAACAACTTCAATAGAATATGATTATTTATTCCTGTAATACAATGAGAGCATCCATGTTCTGTTTGTCACATTACACACAAGCAAGCTGATAGCATCTCCAGCAGTCAGCCTGTGAAACCTTAACTCCCCTCCTCCTCTTTGCCTCTGAAATCTCTGGCTAGTAACCTCCTCCTCCCCCTGCCCAGACTGAGCTCCCATAAGCCCTTGGTACATGAGTCTGAGAATGCCAAGGCACTCTGAAGCTGTGGGCGAGGCTTGTTTAGTTTATAGGGAATCAGAGTAGTAAAACAAAACAAAAAAGTATTTGGCTTGAGGAATGCCCTATAAACTATATGAAAGGAACACAATTATGCAATGAGTAAAACTTTATCTAGAATCTACTTTAATAATGTCTATGAAATTGCAAATTGTGAATACGATAATCTTTCCTGTTTTGCAAGTGAAACTTATAATTACGTTTGTTAAAAACAATAATCCTATATAATAATCCCCCTGTATCCCTGCGTCCTCCTTTGTCCCTGACTGTGTCCGTGCTTTTTTGCTACTGCGCATGTGCAGCATGGACAGCCACTGGGAGAGGAGGAGGACGGGGCCAGGGGGCCAGCCGGGCATGTGCGCGCGGCAGGAGGTGTGTGCAGCAGGCATTGTGTGCGCGCGTAGCGGGGATGTGTACATGCGCGCTGACAGGCCAGGGGCGGTTGCGGGAGGGGAGGGGGGTTGTGAGAGTGGCCTACAGCCCGTTTCTAAATGGGCTTGGGTCTACTAGTATATTTATAATCGTTATAATTGTATAATATTGTGTATAGCCTTAATTTATTGTTTCTTCATGTAATAAAATCTGAAGATATTAGTATTTCATTGTATAAGAGAAATAATGGGTGGGAACATGAACCTCTAATACTATCTATGCTTTATTGTAAGTTCAAATCTGTGTTTCTCTCTACACGTTATTGATTTACATATTTGTTGTATGTTGATAGGTTATTCTATTCATTATTTGCAGTATATATAATTTTTGTTGGTTATTTCTATGCTAACACTTATCCCTTGTAACACTTACCAGGAATTAATAATGTTTTGTCTGTTATATTGTTATTTCTCAATGTAACAATTATGTTTTGTTAAAACCTTTTTAATAAAACATTTTTGAAAGTAAAAAAAATCTGAAAATATTGTTTATAACAATGAAAAAAAAAATATAAGTAAGTTCGTAATAAATTAGTAAATATTACTGACATTTTACTACAACTATACCTTACGTACTCTCACACAGAACCCTCCCTCTACCTATCCCTAACCCTTAAACCCCCCCCCCTGGTGGTGCCTAGCCCTAGATCTCCCCTGGTGATGCCTAACCCTATGACCACCCTGGTGGTGCCTAAACCTAAGATCCCCCTGGTGGTGTCTAACCCTAAGACCCCCCCTGGTGGCACCTAACCCTAAGACCCCCCTGGTGGTGCCTAACCCTAAGACCCCCCCCCCCGGTGGTGCCTAACCCTAAGACCCCCCTGGTGGTGCCTAACCTAAGAGTTCCCTGGTGGTGCCTAACCCTAAGACCTCCCTAGTGGTGCCTAACCCTAAGACTCCCCTTAGTGATGATTTTATTGTGTGGGTAATAATGTTTTACAAATAGTGACTGTAAAAAATATATTACGATTTACTTACTGATCGCTTTATTATGTGGATAATAATGTTTTACAAACAGTAAGTGATAACATTTTAAATAACGGTTTAGTTAAATACCATAGATATGTTTATTATTTATATTTTTTATTTGTAAATGTGATTCGTGATGGGCGCATTTTGTAAACTTAAATCATCATAAGCGCAGTATGAAAATGTTAATAATAGCCGAACGCCTTTTTTTCCTGTTCGGCGCCCGTCAAACGATATTTAATATGGGAGTGAATGGCGGCGCCCTTTATGTCCACTTGTCTCATGCACCCAAAATTCCTGCTTCCAGAAAACCCTGACTCATATACACAGCTCCATCCCTCACTGCTGGCCTGCTACACAGCTGCTAAGTGAGACTTACCGAGCAGGGCTTAGAGAATTGAAGCAGGTTTGTTTAGTAAATTACCAAAATTCTACCTCATGCAGAACATTTTTAAAGAAATTGGAAAAAACTGCCCTTAGTGAATTGAGGCCAAAATGTCACAGAGGTTTATATAGAAACAAAAGATACAGTTCTTTTTCATGGTCATAATGTGTGTCTACTGAGACCACCCTGCGTAGATAAAATGGGTTTTATTAATTGATGCCTCTAGACATGGCTAATTAGGTTTGGCCCTGCACTGGAAGATGGTGGCAGAGGATGCCACTTAACCTCATCGTTTTCTTATTTCAAACTCTTTCAAATTCTCTGGAGCTAAAGAATTGGGGTAGTGATATCCAGCATGCGCTCTGGGTATTATTCTCCTTGGGCATAGATGGTGTGCACGAGATAGACCCTAAAGACTTAAAGATGACACAACATGGCCTCGATTCACTATAGGGTGCTAAGTGTTAGCACGCCAGTGAAAAAGGACTTTGCACGTGCTAACTAGGGTGCTAAGTAGTTAGCACATGCAAACTACTTATCACCCTAGTTAGCACGTGCAAACTACTTAGCACCCTTGTTAGCACACACAAACTACTTAGCACCCTTGTTAGCACATGCAAACTACTTAGCACTGTAGTTAGCACGTGCAAACTACTTAGCACCCTTGTTAGCACGTGCAAAGCTTTTAAGCGTGATAACTGAGTTATCACACTTTTGTGAATCAAGCCCCATGTGTGTTCCAGGCAACAGATCCGCTTTGCTTTAAAGAGAACCCGAGGTGTGTTTAAAGAATGTTATCTGCATACAGGGGCTGGATCTGCCTATACAGCCCAGCCTCTGTTGCTATCCCAAACCCCCCTAAGGTCCCCCTGCACTCTGCAATCCCTCATAAATCCCAGCCGTGCTGTGAGGCTGTGTTTACATCTGTAGTGTCAGTCTCAGCTGCTCCCCCGCCTCCTGCATAGCTCCGGTCCCTGCCCCCGTCCCTTCCCTCCAATCAGCAGGGAGGGAAGGGAGGCAGGCGGGGACAGGAGTTCTGCAGGAGGCGGGGAGAGCAGCAGACTGACACTATAGAGATAAACACAGCCAGCTCTGACAAGCTGTTTGTCAGCAGCGTGGCTGTGATTTATGAGGGATTGCACAGTGCAGGGGGACCTTAGGGGGGTTTGGGATAGCAACAGAGGCTGGGCTGTATAGGCAGATCCAGCCTCTGTATGTAGATAATATTCTTCAAACCCACCTCGGGTTCTCTTTAAAGGTTAGTTTATTTTTAAGTAATTTGTGCTTTAAAAGTACCACCTGATATTAAGTTGATAGTATGTATGATTATCTTTGTCCTATGTTGCAGTATTATCAGGCCAATGGGAGAAAATGGCTGACCGAATTGCAGCTGCCAGCCAGGGTCGCCACCCTTCTGCGGCTATCTAAACACACCAGGCAACCATGGTTGAATAATATCAAAGAAAAGTGCACCAACACATTTAATAGTGCAATAATGAATCTTTATTGTGGACATATCCCTCAATAAAAGCAGATTAAAAACAGGGGTTGTAGTCGGTCATAAAGAGCAACAGATTATATAATATAAACATCAGTGATACAATAAACCTTCTGACTGGTAGCAGCCTTCTTTATAGTAATCTCAAATAGCGCCAATTCAAACAGCACTCCCTAACACAGCCAATAGATTGCAGCAGTCTGGCTGTGAATGAATTACAACACGGGTGCAAAGAAGCAAAGAGTGAAAAATATGAAACAGAAATGTTGCTTACCCAGTGATGGATCAATTCACAACCTCTGAACCCTCTATTGCGCCATACCTCACACATTCCCAACTACTGTGCTTCCTCGGAGATGGCTAATCACAGCTGCGCGGGTTCCTATATTCCCCAAACTCGCAGCCAAAGAGTAGGCGTGGCCACGCCCCTCATGTCATTCCTATGTGCATTATGACCTTCCTGCTGCTACTCTGGGAGAAGTAGCCAAGCAAACCAACTGTTTTCTACTTTCCACACTGCAGTCGCCACCTTTCTGCATATTTCTCAGGTGTCCTAAAATCCAAATCTCACTAAAATGTAACCTCCCCGTACTGAGATCAGGAGGATGTTTATGTTGAGATCAGTACAGAAACCCTGGGCCCTGAACTCATAACAGGCAGATAGTGAGGGCAGATTTCAGCCCTGGACACATTGCAGCCGCAACATACATGTAAGCTTCCTTCTAACACATCAAACCGCAAAACAGCAATGCTTGAGATTCCAAAAACGTGGAAAATGGGATGGGAAAGGTAATGAGATGAGTACTTTTTACAAATCATATTGTTCACCACATTTCCGTTAATGTATCATAAA